>NC_084516.1:20806842-20886842 GCF_024500385.1 Phyllopteryx taeniolatus
GCTCGGGCTCCTTACCTGCCAGAGAGGTGACATTCCACGTCCCAGCCAGCTTCTGTAGCCGGGGATCGGATCGCCAAGGTTCCCGCCTTAGGCCACCGCCCAGCTCGCACTGCACCCGACCCCTATGGCCCCTCCCACAGGTGGTGAGCCCATGGGAAGGGGGACCCACGTTACCCTTTCTGTATCATTTCCATTCAACTTTACAGTTATGTGCTACTTTGGGTTTGTCGATCACATAAAATCTCAACTTAAAAAAATCAGTTTGTTGTAAGGTGGCAAAAGGTTCAAGGGGTATGAACAGTTTCAATGTAAATTAATCACAATTTGACAAATTTCAGAATGGCTCGCTCACAGACACATTTTCAAAACTAGGCAGAAAAAGATTTACTTGGTTCTTTAATTACACACTTCATGGGTGGGTTTGGCACTTCAGAGACCCAACAATTTGTTTACAGGCAATTAAAATGTAAATTTACCATGAGTTCTCTTTAATATTTTGTTGCAGATCTTTTGCTTGCAATGTGACTCATTGAGTTCACTCAACTTTTGCATTCTTTTGTTTTGCATTTACAGGCTTTCACTGCAGCATCAGTTTTGTTTTGTTTTGTTTTGTGGGGTTAGTCTCTTCAATCATCTCTAGCGGTTAAATTGCATGCTCAATAAGGTTTAACTTTGGAGATTGACTTGGCCAGTAAAAAAGAATGTTCCACTTGTTGTCCCTGATAAACTCCCTTGTTGTTTTGAGTGTTTGTATATTGCGATTTTTATCCTGCTGCACCATGATGAAGGATCTCCCAATCCGGGAGTTCATTGCGTTGCTGCCATTATGTTACTCAGAAATGATCAGTGAGCCTGTCCCAGAAGAAGCCGTTCAAGCCCAAGTGAGGACATTACCTTAGTGTTTCACAGGTGAGCTTTTATGATAGGGCTCATGAGTAAATCTGTTTTTTTAAGCATTAGTCTAGTTTGAATAATCAATGGGTGATGGGAAACACCTCGGCAACAAAACACATCTATCGTTCACATGTTCCAATACTTGCTCAAACGGAAAAAATAAAACAAAAACTATGATTAAAGTTTCATCTGATCAGGGAAACAGGTAAAATGTTGACCTATTGTCTCAAATTACGTTGATGTCAAGCCCAAATGTTTTCAGTGTATGGTTAAAATTGAGGAATTTGTTTCATTGTTAAATTCAACACAAATGCCACAAAGTTTATATTACACACATTTTATATCAAGCAGTGTGTGAAGTTTTATTATTTTGAACTCAAGATTATAGTCTTTCACAATTGCCAAGTCATGTAGAGGCTTCATGGAGTGGTTTTGTGTTTTCTGATTCGACAAAAACATCCTATCATCTGTCTTTGTTGGCTATAGTTCTACAGGACTGGAGGTCCTGCATGATGAGTTGGAACTGACAAAAAGAAAAGACTCAATTAAGCCATACTCCTTTATGTTCGTGTATGCCACATGATGATGCTTCACAGCATGTCGATAATATCAGGTTTCATGCCCTTTAGCCATTTTCCTTCCATAGTACTAAGTGAATGCTGTGGTCAGGCATGCTTGTTGCAAACACCAGTCCAGAGTCATTGTCCCCATCCAAGCCATTGAGCCAAGATGTCACACCAGCCAGGAAACTGGATCCACGTTTAGATTTCCTGTACGGTGGTAGAGGCCAACGGCCTGAAATGGACTCTGTCCTGAGATCCATCACATAGAGGAAATGGTTGTCAAAAAGGAGTGCAAACACCTCACCAAAGCTCAGCAAGGACAAGTTGGTTGGATCCTGTGTTTTTATCACCCTGCGAAAATAAAAACATTCCTCATTAATAGTGATCGGGGAAAAAAAAAAAAAAAAAAAAAAAGATATTGACAAACTACTGCACAATATACAGTAACTAAGAACAATGCCTCCTGCAAAGGGCTTACAGGCACCTCTCCTGGTGCAGTGACACACCTCTTTTCCTACCCTTTGTTAGACCTGTTTGACATCCCCTTCAGTTTAAAGAAAAAACCTTATGTATGTATATTTCCAGTACACCCAGAAAGTATTCACAGTGCCTCACTTTTTCCATATTTTGTTAGGATATAGTCTTATACAAAAATCGAATCCTTCTTATTTCCTCAAAACTCGACATACAACATCCTATAATAATAATAATAATAATAATAATAATAATAGCACATCTGCCTCACAGTTCCCTGAGGACCCGGGTTCAAATCCGGCTTCATCTGTGTGGAGTTTGCATGTTCTCCCCGTGCCTGGGTGGGTTTTCTCCGGGCACTGCGCTTTCCTCCCACATCCCAAAAACATGCGTGCTAGGTTCATTGAAGACTCTAAAGTGCCCTTAGGTGTAAATGTGAGTGTGAATGGTTGTTTTCTTATGTGTGCCCTGCGATTGGCTGGCGACCAGTTCAGGGTGTACTCCGCCTGTCATCCAAAGATAACTGGGTTAGGCTCCAGCATGGATGAGCGGTATGGAAAATGAGTGAATGAATGATATTTATGATGATGACTGTTGTTATGATGATGATCATGATCATGATTATCCATCCATCCATTTTCCACGCCACTTATCCTCACTAGGGTAACAGGCGTGCCGGAGCCTATTCCAGCTATCTTCGGGCGAGAGGCAGGGTACACCGTAATTAGCATAATCAGTTTGTATTAGTTGGTCCATCCATTGATTGACAATTGGCTATAATCATACCATTATATATATATATATATATATTAGGGGCTTTTCCACCAACCAGCATAGGAAGTCTGAGTTCCTGATAGCCGGAGTTCCTCGGAGCACAAAGGTTCTTGCGGCCCATCTGGTTTGTGGTTCCATTGCACTTATTAGTTCCGGGAAGCTTAAGCCAATGAGGCTGACGTTGCTCATTACTGACACATACTGGATCTAAATAAATGCTGGTATTTCAACCTTTCAAGTTAATTTCATATTTTATATCTTAATCTAAGTTTGAAATATATATGTATCTTGTTATTCTATCACATTGTACAGTTAGTATATGTATTTTTTACTCTGCTTTCTGCAGCCAGGTCGGCATTGCAAATACCTTAGCTTACCTGGATAAGGTTCAATGAATAAATACAAATTACATGACTTCATGGACAGCTAAAAATGAGTTTTTAAATACAGCAGTGTGATTAACCTTCTCTTTTATCTGTTGGTTCAATGGGATGTCAGTCAAGGACAACAACAGTCGAAACGGTATTGTTAAAGTACGCTCGAAAATTTGGGCCCTCATTGGGAGAAGCAGGTGGCTGAAAAAGCCATGGAAATTATGGAAAAGGGAAAAGGTGGCATATTCTTGCCACAGAGTTCGTCCTGATGCCCTCCGGTTCCAAGCAGGTGTTTGATGCACATTCCTCAACTTTCTCGCTCTTTTTTGCCACCTGTCCCGGCTTTTTGGGAACGTGTTGCAGCCATAAAATTCCAAGTTCATGATTATTCGCTAAAAACAATCTAGTTGATCAGTTTGAACATTAAATATCTTGTCTTCGTGGTGTATTCAATGAAATATAGGTTGAACATGATTTACAAATCATTGTATTCTGTTTTTATTTAGGTTTAACACAACGTCCCAACTTCATTGGAATTGGGCTTGTAGAAGCTGTACACAAATTGCCCACACGGGATAAATAAAGTTGTCTGAATCTGAAACATATTTGGTATCTGTACATGTGTTTGCATGACAGAAACAAAACAGATTGCACATTGCAAATATTTATTCGTGCAAGTACAAACACAGACAAAAAGCCATGCTTCGTTTTCTTGTCTTGCCCAATGGCAAACCTGGCATTTTTCTGCAGGCTGGAGGAGCTCCTGCCTGGGAAGGTTTTATATTTTTATCTCCCCGCAATCGATTGGATTGGACCATCAGAGGGTCCTCGCCGGCCACGCACATGCCTGCTCGGGCTCGGACCACTGCGCCTTAGCGGAACAGTCGGCCAGCGGCAGCGGACCTTGCTGCCGGGGTAGCAGCAGGTCTCGCCGTGAGCCCATGGCAGTGGCAAAGTCCGCTGCCACCACGCTCAAGCGGTAATTCGTGTTAGAATAAATATACATAAATTATCTCATGTTTACTCTAATCCTATTGCAAAGCATTTATTCAGCAGTATAATGTTGATTGTATCATGTAAGTTGAAGTTGTCTGTGAAGAGGACTGTGCCCTCATTTAAAGATAGCGGCTGGAACCTTTTGCGGTCAAAGGTTGAAACTATCAGCGCCGAAGAAGAACACATCTGCATTATCATCTGCGCAATGAGTCGTATGTGTGATTGTTTCACGTTGCTGCTGTGTGTGCCCTTATATCAAGATAGCAGCAGCAACATCTGTGTAACTAGGAACCACGCTCAGGAAATAAAAAGAGAGGGTTCGGCAGAGTGTAGGCAGAGCGGTAGGAGGTTGTACCTGCGTACAACTCTGTCTGTTCTCCTCGCGAGTAAAAGAACCAGTCTCTTGTCTTCATTCCTTGTTTATTGTTTATTAAATGTTCTAGGTTGTTTGAACCTGACAATTCTAAATTTTGCTTTCCAATGAATTTTTGTTCTCTTATTCTGAGCCTTGCATAACGCTGCATCCAGTAATGGCGCTTTGTTAATGAAAAAGTAAACGCCGACAGAGGTCTGCAACCAATCAACGTTTGTCAGCACAGCCCGTCCCCTCAAAGAGTTCCTGGTAGCTCTAGGAAGACCCTATCCGCCAGGAGGAACTAAATAATCCAGGGGGAACCTTCTGTACCCTGTTAATTTGTTTTCAGTGGGGACACAGGGGGAACTTAAGCTACCAGAGTAGCTAGGGAAGTTCCTGCAAAGGTTTCTGCTGTGGGAAAGCCCCTATTGTCTTGTCTTAACTTGTGTATTAGGGGGTTTGCTGTTTAACTGTAGGCTAGTAATGTGCAGTCAACTTTTGTGATGTCCCACTGAGACAAACTGCCAGCACAATTTCTCTCATGTAACACATACAAGACTGATGTATTTCCAAAAATCCTGCTAGTAGGGGTCGCCATTAGAGAGCTCTTCAACCCCCAACGTGTCATTTCAATGTCTGTTTAGAGTTGTGTCGTTGATATTGACTAATACCAGCCGCCATCTTGTGGGGGTTGCTAACAGCCACATGTTGGAGCAGCTCTCAATCCCATTTTGTTGCCCTTCCAAGAGTCTCCCTCCGCGCAAGACGTACAGTGTGTGGGCTTCCTGCAGCAGCGTACTTGGTTGGCTTATTTAGAAATCCCTGCATAATTGCGTGCGTACATTTTCAGATGAGTACAGTGAGTTGTGCAATGGTTGGGATATTTTTATTATGGGATATTATTAACTCCACAACTTTATCCCTGACCGGGCAGAGAAGATATCTATCTATAGCTACAAAATCACAAGCCCGAGGCAGCATGACTGAATGGTGTCACCAGGGTGACGAGTTAATCTGAGAATCTGAGAAAGTCCATTACGCATGCCAGGAAATGCAATGCATTCTCATTGAAATGGGCATTTACTCTTCCTGTTTCAATTGACGAAAAAAGACAACTTTACATTTTTAGAAAAGAGGACTGACGTCAAGATGGACATCGGAAGCCTGTCAACAAAATCAGAGAAGACATCTATCAGATATTGTATGAAAGAGCAGCATGTCTGGGAACAATGTACTCATTTCGATGGCACATTCATTTTCAATGAGAGTTTATCTGTAGTTTTTGGGAGAATTGTGTCGCCACAGTGACACGAAAAAAAAAAATGTAGTTCCGTAGGCGGCACAATGGTCGATCGGTTAGCACATCTGCCTCACAGTTCAGAGGACCCGCGTTCAAATCCGGTCTCACCTGTGTGGAGTTTGCATGTTCTCCCGTGCCTGTGTGGGTTTTCTCTGGGTACTCTGGTTTCCTCCCACATCCCAAAAACAGGCATTAATTGGAGACTCTAAATTGCCCGTAGGCATGACTGTGAGTGCGAATGGTTGTTGGTTTGTATGTGCCCTGCGATTGGCTGGCAACCAGTTCAGGGTGTACCCCGCCTCCTGTCCGATGACAGCTGGGATAGGCTCCAGCACGCCCGCGACCCGAGTGAGGAGAAGCGGCTCAGAAAATGGATGGATGGATGGATATTGAACACGTTCAATATTTAAGATTGCCTGCCCTGACTTGTTTTGGATCCTGTTATCGGGACAAATCCACTCTTAACACACCTCAGATCTAAGGATAATATTATAGGATAATTTTATAAAACTATATAGTCTAGCATTTGACATCCTTGGTCGGTGTAAGGAATACCAACTCTCAGGCCAAAGACCAAAGAGCCTGGCCTGTCCTGCTCCCTAATCGACTCAGGGTACCTCAACATTTCTTTGCTAAGCCTATAAGCCAGCAAGATGTCTGTTTTGACTCACATGGATACTCACCGAGAACAGGCTCGTTCTTCTTCCCCCATAAAACCTGAGAACACAGGTTGGCTGGGGGAGGACGGATGACTGATGACTGTTCAACAAATAGCAATCCCCCTCTTATCCACCCTAAAAAAACCCACTCAGCAGATTGAGAATGGCCAGATGACTGGTCACCTCTAATCAATGGAACATGGACCCAGTGGTGACCAAAAACACTGCAAAACGGACTCCCTGTGACTCTAAACAAACAGGTATTATATATACATATCGAGAATGTACAGTGAAATTAAGGAAATCCCACGCCTGTACAAATGTGTAGAAACGTTATTATTATTATTATTCAAGTCTGCACGAGTACCCTGAATGTACGTGCTGATTTCTGTGTCATTGTGTTGATTCTGAAAGTTTTACGACGAGTTTGTCCATGAGTACTGTGGCACTGTGTCACAAGCACAAAATATATGAAATAATGCGACACAGGACAGATGAAATAGTGTTGTGTTGGACAGTATTATTTGATCTGCCAGAACCATGATTGAAAGAAGTTCATTCATATAATTCTTTGCTTGACACAGTTTAAAAATTGGGAACCGTTGTGCATAGAAAGGGGAACCTGCCCATGATGAGGGCGCACATGGATAACTAAGAGATTTAGAGAAGAAAACCGAAACGGAGACGTCATCTCTTTCGCCTGGCGATTCAGAGATCTATGGGAAGACCCTTTGTTTCGCTCTGGCTTTAATCCTGTGCTCTGGCCTGACACTTCTCAGCTGCGGCCGTCCCTCCCCCCTGCCTTTTTTATTTTTTGGGGAGGGGCGGGGGGATCTCCACATGGTTCCCCGGGACCACGAGAAAGGCCTAGTCCGGCGTTAAGACTATGGTGAGGCTCTTGTTTCCTAGCCTTTGGGCCTGCCAGGCTACTGAGAGGAGTCTCCAGTATTCGCGCAAGTTACGCTTTCAATCAAGCATAAAAGCGTGACCCGCCAGCAAACCCAATGGTAGGAAAGTTATGAACGCAAGTCCCTGCATCCGCTTGACCACCAATTTTCATTTTTGGGTCCTCTCCCGTTTGTTTTCCTTTTCTTCATCTTTTTTCCGATTATTCGACTGCCTGGTTCCCGCCTGAGACGACAGAAAAAGAACGGCTCTGAGCGCGTGACCACGTGATCCACTAATAGTGAGTAAATATTGCAGCAACTACCAGAATATGTACAAATTGGTGCATAGTAGCTTGTGGTTAGTTCAACAATCTTACGAGTCACAATTTTATTCTCTCTCAACAGTCATCAGTTCATTCATGCTCATCTCACAAGTTAAGCCATTCACACTGTATCCCGCTGTGTTACGTTATTGTCTTCTATCGCGTAGTTAGTTGCCTTTGCATTTGTCCCCATTTTCCCTGTAGTTTTGACAATACATGTTCTACAAAACCAAGCATTCTATTGTGTACTGTGTGTGTTTGAGTAAAGGTTATTGACCTCTGATATCGAGGATTAATTTTACATAACTGTGGCAACCCTTTCTGAAAAAGATCCACGAGGTATTTCGTCATTTTGCCCTGCTGTTAGCTAATCAACGATGTTTTTTTTATTTAACACCAATATACGCTCCAGATTGGTTCCCCCCGTGTGAGGCAAGTTGTCCCTTGACTCAGACACACAAAATTCACATCCATCCATCAATCCATTCTCTGAGCCGCTTATCCTCACAAGGGTCGTGAGCAGCTATCCCAGCTATCATTGAGCAGGTACACCCTGAACTGGTTGTCAGCAAATCGCAGGGCACATACAAACAACCAACCATTCGCACTCACATTCACACCTATGGGCAATTTAGAGTCTTCAATCAACCGAGCTCGCATGTTTTTGGTTTTTTGATGTGGGAGGAAACCGCAGTGCCCGGAGAAAAGCCACGCAGGCACGGGGAGAACATGCAAATTCCACACAGGCGGGGCCGGGAATTGAACCCCAGTCCTCAGAACTGTGAGGCAGACGCTCTAACCAGTCGGTCACCGTGCCGCCAGAATTCACAATATTGTTTATCAATTTCATGCAGCGTGTCCGCCATATTGGTGCGGTGCACTTCTGTCCCGAAAGCGTGCCTTTAGTTTGTGTATGAGCGTCTGCCATTACCATAGTAACGCTACACGTGACCGAGCCAACAAAACACACAGAGGCCACTGTTTAGAGTGCAGTGAATTTGACATAAGAGCACTTGTGAAACTATTGAGAAATATATCAAATTTCACAGCGAAACTGGAGAAAATCCGTCGACGTGTTGAATGTTTTGCAGTGTGCTGGGAGAGTTTTCAAAAGGAAAATGGATGCCAGGCTCAGTACAGGTTTGGAAACACTGGAATAGACAAGACTTGTTGATTCTTTTACCTGAGAATCTCAAAACTGGCAAAGTCCCACTGATATACTCCGATGTCAGAGCTGCAAACAATGTGGCGTCCATCAAACTGCAAACGGGGTTGAAGGCTGATGCTGCGGTTCTCTGACACTGACAGTGTCTTTAAGCACTTACAGTTAATTTCTTTTCCCAAAGGCCATATCTGAAAAGAGAAGTTAGTGTTTGATCCATATTATGGACTAAGAATGTTTCAGACATACAGTTTGACTAGGGTTGGGCACCGAGTATGGAGAATCGATTGGAACCCGGACTAAAGTTCAGATTCTCTCTGAATCGTTCCAATTTGTGGTTCCTAGTTTCGATACCTACAGTCCGCTGACCCGGAATAAGAATGCGGCAAAACCAACAAAGTGGGAACACGAAGAAGTGCGTGCGTCTGATGGCGGCGGTGATTGAAAGTGTGTCTTAACTTTGTTCAAATAAATGACCAGTTAGTCAGACCACACTTGCGATGAAATTATATTGTGTTAAGGAGGTTTCACGATGTGTTGAAGTAACGGGGTGCCGCCTTTGACGCGCTCCCTCCTGCTCCAAGCTTCGGCCTACAGCACGCTGAACTTCAGTGAAGTCAATCATGCGAGTGAAACAATGTCTAATGCCAACATTGAAGTTTAACTGTGACTAAAACGGGTCAATGTAAATGCAAATAACCAGCATAATGTAATTTCTATACCAAGCAAGCGCAGGAGACACTGTCTACAAAGTACAGACAACTGCCTGAAAAGGCAGAGATGATAATCAAATCAGTGGGAGATCAGATTTAAGTCCGGCAGCATTAGACACTCACGTGTAAATTTATTTTCATGAGGTTTTCAAAAATAAGCTTCATTTTTTAACAAGTGAGAGAAAGTGCTATACTGCTGTGAAAAGAAAATTGAGAACGTACATTGAAGTTCATAGGTCTGATACTAATACTGGTTAAAAATAACCCAGTTTTCCCCCCACCGATATCGATAACCGATAACTTGTTGCTTCCCCAAGCCGATACCGATAACCGATATTATTCTTTTAATGGTCTATATCAGGGGTCTTTAACAATTTCAAGGCCAAGGACTGCCAAATGGAAAGCCGGAGCGGGGTCCCCCTACTTACAGTATGTATATTGTATATAATTGTATTTTATATTAAACTGGTCCTATAATAGAATGCCTTTTTATCAGAATCAGAATCAGAATCAGAATCATCTTTATTTGCCAAGTATGTCCAAAACACACAAGGAATTTGTCTCCGGTAGTTGGAGCCGCTCTAGTACAACAGACAGTCAATTTACAGAACACTTTGGAGACATAAAGACATTGACAAAAAACAACAACAAACAATTGTGCAAAAAGATGCAGAGTCCTCCAGCACTTAGAGCAGTTCGAATGGCTAATATCGCAATAGTCCGGTGCAATGACCATTGTGCAAAGGGCACTGAGACTTCAAGGAGTGGATGCGGTTTAAAGTGACGAGTACTGCGATAATCTGGGACAATGGTTGTGCAAATGTTACAGATACTCCTCAATCAGTGTGCAAATGGAGCAGATACTACTCTGGCATGAGTGGCCACTATATGCAAATAGTGCAGCACGGCGAGACAACTACAGTGAGTGCACGAGTAATACATAATACATCATTGGCCCCACAGAAATGTGACAACGAACTCAAGTCAAAAAATTGCCAGCTTGTTGTAATGGAATTATAAGTTAGCTGTTTAAGAAGTTGATTGCAAGAGGGAAGAAGCTGTTGGAATGTCTACTAGTTCTAGTTTGCAACGATCGGTAGCGCCTACCTGAGGGAAGGAGCTGGAAGAGCTGGTGACCGGGGTGGGGAGGGTCCGAGAGGATTTTGCACGCCCTTGTCTTAGTTCTGGCAGCGTGCAAGTCCTCAAGGGTGGGTAGGGGGGTACCGACAATCCTTTCAGCAGTTTTGATTGTCCGTTGCAGTCGGAGTTTGTCCTTTTTTGTAGCAGCACCAAACCAGACTGTGATGGAAGAACACAGGACTGATTCGACGACCGCTGTGTAGAACTGTCTCAGCAGCTCCGGTGGCAGGCCGTGCTTTCTCAGAAGCAGCAGGAAGTACATCCTCTGCTGGGCCTTTTTGAGGACGGAGTTGATGTTGGTCGCCCACTTCAGGTCCTGGGAGATTGTAATTCCCAGGAACTTGAAGGTCTCGACGGTTGACACAAGGCAGCTGGACAACGTGAGGGGCAGCTGTGGCGAAGGATGCCTCCTGAAGTCCACGATCAGCTCTACAGTCTTGAGCGTGTTCAGCTCCAGGTTGTGTCGGCCGCACCACAGCTCCAGCCGCTCCGCTTCCTGTCGATATGCAGACTCGTCACCGTCCTTGATGAGGCCGATGACAGTGGTGTCATCTGCAAACTTCAGTAGTTTGACAGTCGGGTTCGCTGAGGTGCAGTCGTTTGTGTAGAGAGAGAAGAGCAGCGGAGAGAGGACACAACCTTGGGGCGCCCCAGTGATGATGCTGCGTGTGGATGAGGTGGTCTCCCCCAGCCTGACCTGCTGTGTCCTGCCCGTCAGAAAGCTGTAAATCCACTGGCAGATGGCAGGTGAGACGCTGAGCTGGAGAAGCTTGGATGAAAGGAGTTTAGGGATGATGGTGTTGAACGCTGAGCTGAAGTCCACGAACAGGATCCTCGCGTAGGTCCCTGCACTGTCGAGGTGTTCTAGGATGAAGTGCAGTCCCATGTTGACTGCATCATCCGCAGATCTGTTCGCTTGGTAGGCAAACTGCAGGGGGTCCAGCAGGGGACCTGTGACACTCTTGAGGTGGTCCAGCACAAGACGTTCAAAGGACTTCATGACCACAGATGTCAAAGCGACAGGCCTGTAGTCATTCAGACCCGAGATTGCAGGTTTCTTGGGGACTGGGATGATGGTGGAGCGTTTGAAACAGGATGGAACTTCGCACATTTCCAGTGATCTGTTGAAGATCTGAGTGAAGACTGGCGCTAAACTGTTTTTCCAACTTTGCTGTATAGATCCTCTTTGCAATGTTAATTTCTTTGGTCAGCTGGTTTCTAGCTCGATTATACAGGGCCCTGTCCCCGCTCTGATATGCGTCCTCCTTAGCTTGGCGAAGCTGCTTAAGTTTAGCAGTGAACCACGGCTTATTGTTGTTGAATGTGCGAAATGATTTTGTTGGTACACAGACCTCTTCACAGAAACTGATATAGGATGTGACAGTGTCCGTATATTCATCCAGGCTGCCAGCTGAATTTTCAAAGACACTCCAGTCTGTGCAGTCTAAGCAGCTTTGAAGTTCCATCTTGGCTTCATTGGTCCACTTTTTGACTGTTTTCCCTGTAGGCTTCGCACATTTAAGTTCTTGCCTGTACGTCGGTATGAAGTGAATTAAGCAGTGATCAGACGAGCCCAAGGCTGCACGAGGTATAGCACGGTATGCGTTTTTTACCGTGGTGTAGCAGTGGTCTAAAGTATTCTTTTCCCTGGTAGGACAGTCGATGTGCTGCTTGTATTTAGGGAGTTCGTGGTTGAGTTTAGCTTTGTTAAAGTCCCCGAGAATAATGAGGGGTGAGTCGGGGTGTTTTTTTCAATTTCGTTGACTTGATCGGCGAGCGTTAGCAATGGGGCGTTCGTGTTAGCTTGAGGCGGAATATAGACGCCAGCGAGAATGAATGATGCGAACTCACGTGGCGAGTAGAATGGTTTACAGTTTAAGAATAGCGACTCCAAATGCGGGCTGCAGTGTGTGCTGAGCACCGTGACGTCCGTACACCATTTTTCGTTGATATAGAGGCATATCCCGCCGCCCTTTGTTTTCCCCGATGATTCCATGTCGCGGTCCGCTCGATGAATGTGGAAACCGGGAAGCATAATGCCGCCATCGGGTACAGCGTCGCAGAGCCAGGTCTCCGTGAAGCACATGGCCGCGGAACGTCCGAAGTCTTTACTGGTCTTTAACAGAAGATGAAGCTCGTCCATTTTGTTGGGTAGGGAGCGTACATTCGCGAGGTGGATCGACGGGAACGCCAATCTGTGTCCTCTCTTGCGGGGTTTCACCTGAATGCCGGCTCGCTTCCCTCTGTGGCGCCGCTTCCGTCTCCATGCGCCGAAAACCGCGGACGCCGCTCCGGTGAGTAACTCGGGGAAAAAACTGAGTGGATATTCGAAAGTTGGTGACAGAAAGTCCGGAGTAGACTCCTTGATGGTTAGCAGGTCTCCCCTTGTGTAAGTGAGTCGTGTAAGGTCTCCAAAGACGGACGAAAAACACAAAAACAAAGACAATACTAGAGACCGCGTTACCGAGGCGACCACACTGGTAGGCGCCATCTTAGATCTTTGGCGTCTATTGTCACTACACTCAAGAACAATGAGTTTGAGATGAGATGCCATGTATAAATATACCTGCAATCAAGACTAACGTATTCAAATAATACACAGGTTCAAATACAGTGGGTCAAAAAAGTATTTAGTCAGCAACCAATTGTGCAGGTTATCCCAGTTAAAAAGATGACAGAGGCCTGTAATTTTCATCATTGGTATACCTCACCTATGAAAGACAAAATGAGAAAAAAAAATAAGAATCCAGAAAATCGCAATGTCTGATTTTTAGAGAATTTATTAGCAAAATATGGTGGAAAATAAGTATTTGGCAAGATTTCTGGCTCTCACAGACCTGTAACTTCTTCTTTAAGAGGCTCCTCTGTCCTCCACCTCTTCCCTGTATTAATGGCACCTGTTTGAACTCATCAGTATAAAAGACACCTAAATAGAACTTTTTGGTAAAAACTCAACTTGTCGTGTTTGGAGGAGTACAAGTTGCCTCCAAAGAACACCATACCTACTGTGAAGCATGGGGGTGGAAACATCATGCTTTGGGCTGTTTTTCTGCAAAGGGACCAGGATGACTGATACCTTTAAAGGAAAGAATGAATGGGGCAATGTATCGTGAGATTTGGAGTGAAAACCTCCTTCCATCAGCAAGATGAAACGTGGCTGAGTCTTTCCGCCGCGTTTCACACCGCCCGGGCAACGAAGGAGTGGCTTCGTAAGAAGCATTTCAAGGTCCTGGAGTGGCCTAGCCAGTCTCCAGATCTCAACCCCATAGAAAATCTTTGGAGGGAGTTGAAAGTCTGTGTTGCCCAGCGACAGCCCCAAAATATCACTGCTCTCGAGGAGATCTGCATGGAGGAATGGGCCAAAATACCGGCAACAGTGTTTGAAAACCTTGTGAAGACTGACAGAAAACATTTGACCTCTGTCATTGCCAGCAAAGGGTATACAACACAGTATTGGGATGAACTTTTGTTATTGACCAATTTGGCTAATCATTTCTTTAAAAATCAGACAATGTGATTTTTTTCCCCCATTTTGTCTCTCATAGGTAAAGGTATACCTATGATGAAAATTACAAGCCTCGTTTATCTGTTTAAGTGGTAACTAATTCCGTTTTCCCCCCACTGTATTCATTTTTTATTTGTAACAAAATAAGAATGGGCGATCATTAACATTGTTTATTTCAACACATTTGAATTTGTACCTGGGTGAAAAGGGGCAGTGTTGGTGCTGAGCAAGTCAGCGATGTGGCGCGCGTCATTAGTGGATGCGCGTTGGCGCCGGGAAGGGGTTAGCGCATAGGAGGGTCGTTGTGTGTTTTGATGTTAATTCCATTTGTAGATGACCTAATTTATTTGTCCCGGGAGCAAACGTCGGAAAGGAACATAGGTAGGTGTTAGCTGTTGTTACCTTATCTGTGGCCCATCGCGACAACGCTTGCTCCTCTGTTGGGTGGAGCCGCGAAGCGAGTCATCTGCTTTGAAGGCCGCTCGTCTTGCTGCGAGCATCGTATTTACAAACTCAAAGTCGCTGGATAGTCGTAATTTTAGCAAGTGCTGGCAATCATGAGCTAATTTACTGCAGATATTGACAAATATTAGTGTTAGTAGGTGAAGAATTTTGCCCATAATATCCACGACTGTCAGCACTCACGAGCCAATACAACGAGTGGTGACCAACGTGCCGCTGAATGATACGGTTGTTTTTGGGGCTTTTTTTTGTCAGTGTGATGTCATTTTCTTTCCAATATCGGGCTGATACTTTTCTGTCCAACACTTATTGTGCATTCCTAGAGAAATTCATAGTAAAGTTCATAAAAGGTAAGAAGTAAATAGCATTGAAATTCACAGACAAGTACAGACGATTTAGCTTTTCTTCCAAGTCCCACATACAGAAAGAAAGGAGACATGTTCCACTTTTGGCATCTTTAATTTGTTAACACAATAATCCATCACTGTAGGTAAAGATATGTGAAGCTATATGTATTGGTATGTACTGTATCGTTTCAAACAGCTTGGTAATAAAGTAAAACATGTTTTTTTCTGGATTTTGGGGTGGCCAGCAGCACCACTGAATGATGTGTGATTGGTTGAAAACAAGGAAGTGAGGGATGAGTACAAATGTCTTCATCCTCACCACCCAGTATGGAAAGTACAGTAAGTACTAAGTACTATGCAGGCAAATGACACGGGCTGTGTCAAAGGTTCATTTTAGGCGATGCTGCGGGTTGCTTCGAAAATGGATCGCGATATAATTTCAAAACCCCTGATTTCAAAAGTGCTAACTATTTTTGACCCAGCCTCCTAAAAGAATCGGAATCGAGAATCGTTTGGAACCACAAGCGGAATTGGAAATAAGAATTGCTCAAATTCAAAAAGATGCCCAACCCTAAGTACGACAATGCAAAATTGGTGTGAAGCAAATCAGCAACCTGTCTGTCGAATGGCACACAAACAGTGGATAAGAAAGAGTCCAAATGTCAAATTTCAAAACAATGCGACCATCATTCATCATAACCTCTCTCTACCCAAGCATGTGTCTGTGAAGGCATGTATCGCTAAATAAGTAAATCTAAAAATAAATGCAAACATTTATTTCCCCTGGACTATTAATTACCATTATATATATATATAAATAACCCGAACAATATATAT
Source organism: Phyllopteryx taeniolatus (assembly GCF_024500385.1). Lineage (NCBI taxonomy): Eukaryota > Metazoa > Chordata > Actinopteri > Syngnathiformes > Syngnathidae > Phyllopteryx > Phyllopteryx taeniolatus. The sequence continues at coordinate 20,822,608 of NC_084516.1, forward strand.
CTATATCTATATACACACACACTACTAAAAAACTCATCTTGCTGCGAGTATCCTAGTTACAAACTCAAACTCACGGGATGGTCGTATATAACAACCCTAATCCTCAACAACAAGTATTGAGATGAACTTTTGTTGTTGACCAAATGCTTATTTTCCATATATACACACACACACACACAGTGGGTACGCAAAGTATTTAGACCCCCTTAAATTTGTCACTCTTCGTTATATTGCAGCCATTTGCTAAAAAGTTCTTTTTTTCCTCATTAATGTACACACAGCCCCTCATATTGATAGAAAAAAACAGAATTGTTGAAATTTTTGCAGATTTATTAAAAAAGAAAAACTGAAATATCACAAAGCCAAAGTATTCAGACCCTTTGCTCAGTATTGAGTCGAAGCACCCTTTTGAGCTAATGCAACCTCTTTTTGGGAATGATGCAACTCATTTTTCACACCTGGATTTGGGGATCCTCTGCCATTCCTCCTTGCAGATCCTCTCCAGTTCTGTCAGGTTGGATGGTGAACGTTGGTGGACAGCCATTTTCAGGTCTCACCAGAGACGCTCAATTGGGTTTAAGTCAGGGCTCTGGCTGGGCCATTCAAGAACAGTCACGGAGTTGTTCTGAAGCCAGTTCTTCGTTATTTTAGCTGTGTGCTTAGGGTCATTGTCTTGTTGGAAGGTGAACCTCCGGCCTAGTCTGAGGTCCTGAGCACTCTGGAGAAGGTTTTCGTCCAGGATATCCCTGTACTTGGCCGCATGCATCTTTCCTTCGATTGCAACCGGTCGTCCTGTCCCTGCAGCTGAAAGACACCCCCCACGGCATGATGCAGCCACTGTTGGGACTGTATTGGCCAGGTGATGAGCAGTGCCTGGTTTTCTCCACACATAGCGTTTCGAATTAAGGCCAAAAAGTTCTATCTCGGTCTCATCAGACCAGAGAATCTTATTTCTCACCATCTTGGAGTCCTTCAGGTGTTTTTTTAGCAAACTCCATGAGGGCTTTCATGTGTCTTGCACTGAGGAGAGGCTTCCGTCGGGCCACTCTGCCACAAAGCCCCGACTGATGGAGGGCTGCGAGCTGTAAGGTCTGATATAGACAGGTGTGTGGCGTTCCTAATCAAGTCCAATCAGTATAATCACATTCAGTTGGACTCCAATGAAGGTGTAGAACCATCTCAAGGATGATCACAAGAAATGGACAGCACCCGAGTTAAATATATGAGCGTAACAGAAAAATGTCTGAACACTTACGGCTGTGTGATATTTCAGTTTTTCTTTTTGAAATAAATCTGCAAAAATTGCAACAATTCCGTTTTTTTCTGTGAATATGAGGAGCTGTGTGTACATTAATGAGGAAAACAATTCAACTTAAATGATTTTAGCAAATGGCTGCATTTTAACAAAGAGTGGAATTTTAAGGGGGTCTGAATACTTTCTGTACCTACAGTATATATATATAAAATACAGCGCTGCCAAACTGTAAAAATGCCCTTCCTGAACAATTTGTCCAAATTTGTCTGAATTTCCATATTTTCAAAATTGTTAAGAACATGCGACCGTCGTATTCAACGGGGATCTCGTTTAATGTGCATCCCAGACACGCACAAATTAGCAGGGACGCATAAAGTACGATCAATCTGCGTCTTCAGATGCAGGGCTTAAGTACTCTGGAAAGTAGTGCTGGAAATCTGGCGTATAATTTTTTTGGGGGGGACAAGACAGGACTCTAGAGTGCGGCTAATTTGGTCACATATGCGCCCACATTTCTGAATGGTGCGTCCCAAAAAGAAAAAAACAGGGTGCGTACAGATGCCCAGGCATTTGAGGAAGAAAAAAACTTTTCCGCGACTTGAAAGAGACAAATGACACCCATCGTGGTCTCTCAACCATTCAGAAATAGTGAAGAGCGGGGACCCTCCGTCTGATTGGCCGTGTGCGTGCATTTGAAATGCGGGGACTCGTACACACGAAGCTGTTTTCTGAAGGCAAGCGGGTCACCCAACGTGGCCAGGGGTGCGAGGACCCTTAATAGCTGCTCGCAGCTGTAGTTACATTTGTGACTCAATTGAGACGAGATCATTATTTCAGTATTCATACTTTGATGATTTTTTTTTGGGTGGTTAACCGTGAGGTATTTATGAAGTGAAATATGTGTCTTGGATCAACAAATGTCCACTAATGATGATCACATGTAAATGAACTCAAGTTCACTCTAGAAACTTCATCTTTATGTTAGGTCTATAAATATTTGAACATGGATACAATTCTCATATTTTTGGCTTTAGACGACATTTGAAATGAAACTAACAGGATGAGTTTTAACTTTAACTTTCAGTTTTAATTTGGTGGTATTTACATCCAAATAAGGTAAACGGTGTTGAAATTACAACAGTTCATGCAGCCTCACAGTTTTTAAAGGCTAGCTCGCTGCATGCTAGCATCGTGTATGCTTCGGTGAAGCAAAGTTTTTGTGGTAATCAAAACACCTCATGAACATACATAATTGTAATTCTAAGTTGTCTGTTATATGTAACAGAGATCTTGCATTGGACAGCTAGAGATGCGGTAGTACCATCGAAAGCCTTCGTCTTCTACAAAGTATGTCTTCTCTCCAACGCAAGACCTCTGGTACAGCGTGCTGATGGGCAGGACACAGCAGGTGAGGCCGGGGGACACTACCTCATCCACACGCACCATCAGCATCAGGGCCCCCCCAAGGATGTGTCCTCACTCGGCTGCTCTTCTCTCTCTACACAAACAACTGCACCTCAACGCACCCGGCTGTCAAACTCCTGAAGTTGGCAGATAACACAAGAGTCATCAGCCTCATCAAAGACAGTGACGAGTCCGCATATCGACAGGAGGTAGGGTGCCTGACGTTGACTTCAGGAAACATCACGCTACCCTGTGTGAACCGTCGAGACCTTCAAGTTCCTGGGAATTTATTTCTCAGGACCTGAAGTGGGAGACTAACATCAACTCCATCCTCAAAAAGGTCCAGCAGAGGATGTACTTCCTTTGGCTTCTGAGGAAGCACGGTCTGCCACAGGAGCTGTCGAGGAAGTTCTACACAGCAGTCCCGTGTTCATCCATCACAGTCTGGTTTGGTGCTGTTTGGTCCACATAGAAGGACAAAATCAGACAGCAACAGAAAGTCAAGGCTGCCGAAAAAATGATCAGTAGCCACCTACTCACTCTTGAGGACTTGCACGCTGTCAGGACTAAAACAAGGGCATGCAAAATCCTCTTGGACCCTCCACATCCTAGTCACCACCTAATCCAGCTCCTTCCCTCAGGAAGGCGCCATCGAACAATATGAACTACAACCAGCAGGCATTCCAACAGCTTCTTCCCTCTTGCCTTTAACTTCTTAAACAGTTAACTTACAATTTCATTGCAACATGCTGCCAGTTTTGCACATCAGTCAGGACACTTCTATATTATTATGCACTCACTGCTTTATCACGCTGCACTATTTGCATACTGTTTTTGATTACTATTGGCCACTCGTGTGTTTGGGAACTCTGCACTATTTGCAAAATTGTCACTGTACCAGATCATTTATTAATCACTTCAAACTGCTCTAATTTGCTTGAGGACTGCATCATTTGCACAACTACCATTTTGTCAGTATCACCAGACTAGTGGTCAGAGGTGGGTAGCAACGCAGTACATTTATCATTTTACATCTGTTTTTAGACTTCGCCCTCGACTTCTGTATAGGGCGCAGTTGCGGCAATCTAACGTGATCATTAATGTCATTTGAATCGCACGCGCACACACACTATCAAGCTAGCGTCACCACGGATGAACCCATGCAACTGGGTACGAGAGCGGTGAGTCTAAATTTCATTAAGGAAGACCCTACCTGGGTTCTTCCTAAAGTGACACTATGCTCTCCAGATCAAGAGATTCATACATCTGTATTGATTGACTCTGGTTCTGACGCAAATTTACTCAACTCCCTCCTTGTTAGACGTATGCACCTTAGAACCATTCAAGTAAAACGCCACCGCAACACCTATGCTACAGACGGCGGTTTTATGGGCAAGATCACTCACCGCACCCAAACAGTCACATTGAGATTTCCTGATTCTCACTGGGAACACATAAGTTTTCATGTTTTTGACGCTATGAATTATGACCTTATTTTAGGAAACCCTTGGTTGAAATTACATAACCCCCATATTGACTGGTCCTATGGGCATGGTATGTCATGGGGCAGCAATTGCACCCAGAACTGTTTCAAGCCTCCATGTAATGTTCAGGGATATGTTTCTAATGAAATTCCAAAGACCCCATCTGGGGATCCTGACTTATCTCAAGTGCCCACCTGTTACCATGACATTAAAGCCAGAGCCAAATCCCTTCCACCCCACAGACCTTATGACTGTGCAGTTGACTTGCTGCCTGGAACCACGCGTCCACGGGGGAGGTTGTTCTCTCTTTCTGGGCCGGAACACAAGGCTATGAAGAAGTATGTGGAAGAATCACTGGCAGCCAGGATCATTCGCCCATCTTCATCCCCTGCGGGAGCAGGATTTTTCTTTGTGGACAAAAACGACAAGACCCTGCGACCCTGTATCGTTTACAGGGGTCTCAACGAGATAACTGTGAAAAACAGGTACCCTATAACTCTCATCTCCACCGCCTTTGAGTTCCTGGAGGGTGCCAAGGTTTTCACCGAACTGGACTTAAGAAATGCGTATCATCTAGTCAGGATGAGGAAGGCGGATGAACAGAAAACAGCATTCAAAACACCAACGGGACATTATGAGTATTTGGTAATGCCTTTTGGACTCACTAATGCTCCAACTGTTTTCCAAAATCTTGTCAATCATGTCTTGCGTGACATGTTGAATGTGTATGTTTTTGTCTTTTTGGACATTTGTCTATTTGATTGATTTTGTCTATTTGATATTCTCCCCGGATGAGGAGACTCACATTATTCATGTCCGCTCTGTGTTGCAGCGGTTACTGCAAAATGAACTTTCAGAATGTCAAGTCGTCCGTTTCTTTTCTGGGTTTCGTGCTGGCTCAAGGACAAAATGGACCCTTGCAAAGTCGATGCCGTGATTAATTGGCCCACTCCCACGTCTCGCAAGGATGTACAAAGGTTCTTAGGGTTCGCAAATTTCTACAGAAAATTCATTAGAAATTTCAGTTCTATAGCATCGCCTTTGCATGATCTTACCTCGCCACACAGACCCTTTGTGTGGAACCCGGTTTGTCAGTCAGCTTTACAGAAACTAAAATTGAACTTTACCTCCGCTCCCATCCTCACTTTGCCAGATCCCAAACAGCAGTTTGTGGTAGAGGTTGATGCTGGAATAGGAGCAGTGCTCTCCCAGAAATGTCTCAAGGATGGTAAGTTACATCTTTGTGCTTATCTCTCTAAAAAACTGACTCCAGCCGACAGAAATTATGACATAGGTGACTGTGAACTACTGGCGGTCAAGGTGGCTTTGGTGGAGTGGAGACACTGGCTAGAGGGGGCACAGACTCCGTTTTTACTATGGACAGATCACAAGAACCTTGAGTATCTTAAGTCTGCTAAAAGATTAAATGCGAGGAAGGTTAGATGGGCTCTGTTTAATTTCGTGTTATCCTACCGACCTGGTTCTGAAAATGGTAAGCCGGATGCTTTGTCACGTATTTTCTGCGAAGAGAATTCTTTGTCCGACCCTAAGACTATTTTGCCCAAGTCATGTATGATTTCTGCTTTTGTTTGGGACGTTGAAACTGTGGTAAAACAGGCTCTGAATAACACTCTCAGCCCTGAGGATTGCCCTGAAAACAGGCTTTATGTGGCTCCGAACTTAAGAGGAGTCATCCACTGGGCTCACACTAACCGGACTGTATGTTACCCAAGCATTGGCAAAACGCAGTCTGTGGTCGAACAGCGTTTTTGGTGGCCTAATATTAGAGGGATGTTATCAATTACGTCAATGCTTGCCAGGTATGCGCTGCAAACAAGCCCTCTCATCAACGCCCTTCTGGGGAGTTGCGACCCCTGCCAATACACAACGTCCTTGGTCAGACATCTCCGTAGACTTTGTGACGGGATTACCAGCCTCTAAAGGAAATACCACCATTCTCACAGTTGTTGACAGGTTCTCTAAGATGGCACACTTAATTGCACTTCCGAAACTCCCCTCAGCTAAACACACTGCCGAGTTGATGATAAACCAGGTATTCAAGTTGCATGGTTTCCCAAGAATGTGGTATCTGATAGGGGCCCCCAATTCATTTCACGATTTTGGAAGGAGTTTTGCAGTCTAATAGGTGCTACCGTCAGTCTGTCATCTGGGTTTAATCCTGAAACCAACGCACAAACAGAGAGGCTGAAGCATGACCTGGAGACTGGGCTCCGCTTCACAGGAGCCACAATCTTGGTCTCGGAAACTGGTTTGGGTAGAGTTCTCTCACAATTCTCTCCCCTCTGCATCCACTGGTCTATCGCATTGTCGCATTGTGCATGGTTACCAACCATCTCTGTTTCCTGCCATAGCCCCAGAATCCACGGTTCCAGCTGCACTGACCTTGGTGAGACGCTGCAGGAGGACCTGGGAGCGAGGCCGCCAGATGCTGCTACGCCAAGGCCGGTCCTACAAAACCGCAGTTGACCGTAGGAGGACACCGGCCCCGAACTATAAAGTGGGTCAGCGAGTTTGCTTCTCCACCAAGCATATTCCACTCCGGGTGGAGTCCATGGGCGTGTGTTAGGGTTGTTGTCTTCCCCCTGTCTCGTTCTCACCTGTGCCTCGTTTACCGTAATTAACCCATGCATTTGACCTCCTGTCTCATTCTTTCTGGTCGCCAGTTCGTTGTACCTTGTTGTCACGTTCCAGCATTCTTTGTTTTCACGTCACTCATAGTAAGACGAGAGACCCTGTTCTGATTATTGACCTTGCCTCTTTGCCTCGCGTTTTTTGGATACTGTTGCCTTTCCGGATTCTCTGCCTGTGTATCGACCTCTGCTCGTTTATTAAACCTCTCTTTTTTGAAACTGTCCATTTGTATTAGAGTCGTCCATTTTGGGTCCTGTCCTCTGTTCCGTTCATGACAGTAATCTCCTGTTGAGCCTATTGTGCTGTTTAACAAGTGGCAATAAAATAATATAAGACTATTTCTTGGAGCTGAATTTGCCTTAATTTGTAATTGTACAAAGATTTTATTTATCGGTTGGTATTTTATAAAGATTGTATTTATTATGTTTTAGATTTTAGTGATATTATATTATATTTAGTGATATATATTATATTATTATATATATTTTATGTAGTTATTTTTATTTTATTTGACGTTCATGCTGATTTAAGTTACCATTTACGCAGTACTTGAGTAGTTTTTCCACTGAGTAATTTCTTACTCAAGTAATTATTTTGAGGACTACTTTTTACTTTGACGTGAGTCATAATATTCTCAGGTAGCAGTACTCCTACTTCAATCCAATATTTGGCTACTCTCCCCACCTCTGCTCGTGTTACACTTTCAATGCTCAATGACTCTCCACGCTCGTGTTTTTATGTCCTAAATGTGTATTTTGTCATAGTGGCTGATTGTCAAGATACATTCCTTGGCTAATAAAGCCGATTTTGATTCTGACACACCCTGCTGCAATATGATTGGCTGCTGCATCGGTGGCGGCCATGACGCATGTGATATGTCCGCGCTATCATCTTGGTTAACTTGCTACTTTGCTATGGCGTGTACACACTGCTTCGCCTCATTGGTAAAAAAAAGTTGCGCATGTTCTGAATATAACGGGACACATGCAGACCGAACCGAAATAGTGGAATGGAACCGTTTGGATGGTTTTCAAAAACCATTGCACAATGAGTGAATAATATGTCAAATCTGTCAGAGGTCATTACAATTACATATAGGTCACTTCTGACATTTGATCTGGGCTCTGGCTAGTCCATTCCAAAACATTATGACTTAACTCTTTAGTTGTATTTTTTTTTCTCACAAATCGATACACATGTTGAAAATAGCTTGAGAATTTTAACAACACAAATTTCAATAATTTCTAATTTCCCCCAAAATAATGGTTTTGGAGATGAGAGGATTTCGCCCGACAGTAACGATTATGCTTTGGGTCGTTGCGGTACGACTATATTGTTGAATTCTGTTCAGTTGTCTAGAATATGGCTGAAGGCTATGTTTACTTAACAAAATAAAATCAATATTGCTTCGCCACTTTTTTGTCCTGTCATGCAGAATTGTGGGTCTATATGCCTTTTTATGCAGAAACCTTTTCTGTGAAACAGGAAAGTTTGAAATACTCCCTCTGTGATTGTTTAGAATGTGATATTTAGTGGAAATTCCGCCACAGAGAACAAGGTTTTTGACGGGACATTGAGAAAATAGAGAACAGTACAAGAAATAGAAAAACAAACCAATAACAGACCCATAGCAGAATAACAGTGCCTTTGACGACTATAAAATCAATTAGGAGACGCATACTGCTTTTTTACATGCAGTACTTGCCCCAAAATGCCGGAGCCTTCTCATCGTAACCATAGGCCTCGAGCCACTCCCTGTCAGTTCACCATTTTTTAAGGGTATTTTACCCTTAAAGGTTAATGTTCAAATTAAATTGTGCAGGTACCTTTTGACATGGAACATTGAAAAATTCAGAAAATATTGTTTCATCTTGGGCTCACCGCCCGTTGAAACATTTTATCTCAACAGTTATGGAAAAAATGAGGACATCAGCATTACCTTAATTTCATACTTATCAGCACTTAGGAGGATGTAATCGCCAGGACTGTGCACCATAGACTCCACTTCACTTTTCTGTAGTATCACCTGTATGAAAATTAACATGAAATAAATCTTTGTGTTGTGAGTGGTTATCACTTCAGCCTCAAAGCAAGAAGGTCCCTGGTTAAAATCCAGCTTGGATTAGGATGAAAGTACTGTATATAGCCTGTAAAGTAAACCTACAAAGGAGTATGCGGGTCACACTAAAAAGGACAAAAAACTATGGGAGTAAGAGCTATGGAAATGCAGTTTTAACAAGTACATGTCAAAATTCCCAGTTTTACCATCTAGCACCTATTGCCCTGAGCCCCTTCCTCTTTGCAGTGGTGATGGATAGGCAGACAGATGAGACGAGATTGGAATCCCCGTGGACCATGATATTCGCAGATGACATTGTGATCTGCAGTGAAAGCAGGGAGCAGGTAGAAAGATGGAGGCATGCACTGGAAAGCAGAGGAATGAACATTAGTGCATGAATGAGAGGGGTTCAAGGGGAAGCGAGAGGCTACAGGGCGAAGCGATAACGAGGGTGGAGGACTTTAAATACTTGGGGTCCACAGTCTAGAGCAATGGTGAGTGTGTCAAGGAAGTGAAGAAACGGGTCCAATCAGGTTGGAACGCGTGGAGGAAGGTGTCAGGTGTGTTATGTGACAGAAGAGTCTCTGCGAGGGTGAAGGGCAAAGTGTATAAGACCGTGGTGAAGCCAGCCATGATGTACGGATTAGAGACAGTGGGACTGAAGAGACAACAGGAAGCAGAGCTCGAGGTGGCAGAAATGAAGATGTTGACCAGGTTGGACAGGGTTAGATATGAACTCATCAGAGGGACAGCCAAGGTTTGTTTTGGAGACAAAGTTAGAGTGAGCAGACTTCGATGGTTTGGACATGTCCAGAGGAGAGATCGTGAGTATATTGGTAGAAAGATGACGAGGATGGAGCTCCCAGGCGACAAAGCCAGAGGAAGACCAAAGAGAAGGTTGACAGATGTAGTGAGGGCAGTTGGTGTTAGAGAGGAGGAGGATGCAGGAGCTTCAACGGAAAAGGATGACACGCTGTTGCAACGGGACAAGCCGAAAGGAAAAGATTTACAAGTTCTGTTATTTTTATTGCATTGCTTGATTTCTTTTAACTATCTTATTACGGTGACCTTGAGTGGCTTGAAAGGCGCCTATGAATCAAATTTCTTCACCTCCTCCACCTCCACCCTACATATTAATGGAGGAGGATGCAGGAGATAGGCTTCAATGGAAAAGGATGACACACTGTGGCAAACCATAATGGGACAAGCCAAAAGGAAAAGAAGAAGAAATGAATCTATGTGTAAGTATGCATAATAATTGAAACTTATCGTATTAATGTAAGCAGTGTTGGGAAAGTTCATTTTCTACGCAAACTAGTTCAAAGTTCATTTAACAAATGTTTAAATGAACTTTATATTTTTAGCTATTACCCTCAAAATACTGGCATTTCCATATTGTTGCCACCCATTTAGTCCACAGTAGTAGCCAGCTGCAGCTTTCCCCCTACAGTCTCAAAAACATGAGGAAATACTTGTTGCTTGAATGGTCATTTAATTAATGAGGAATTAAAACAAAAACAGGACGGCAGTCCTTAATGTGCACAACACAAAGAGGCTGAGGTAGAAAATTAGGCGTCTCTGCAGCGATGTCTCTCGAAATGTCTAATGCACTAACGAAACACCCCCCCCCCCCCCACCCCAAAATCATCAGATGAGTGCCCGTTAGGGTTTTGTATGAGTGTTCCCAAGCCAACTGCTTCACCTGCTCTCTTCACCATAGTATCAATCCCCCCCAGCGAAATTCAAAGGGAAAAAGCTCTTATGCCTATCAGGTGTAGTGACTTTGACCCAGCTGCTAAAACCTCCTCCCCCACCAACAATTTGATAAACTGCATTCCTCCCGGCGGCACGGTGGACGACTGGTTAGAGCGTCAGCCTCACAGTTCTGAGGACCCGGGTTCAATCCCCGGCCCCACCTGTGTGGACTTTGCATGTTCTCCCCGTGCCTGCGTGGGGTTTCTCCGGGCACTCCGGTTTCCTCCCACATCCCAAAAACATGCATTAATTGGAGACTCTAAATTGCCCGTAGGCATGACTATGAGTGCGAATGGTTGTTTGTTTGTATGTGCCCTGCGATTGGCTGGCAACCAGTTCAGGGTGTACCCCGCCTCCTGCCCGATGACAGCTGGGATAGGCTCCAGCACGCCCGCGACCCTAGTGAGGAGAAGCGGCTCAGAAAATGGATGGATGGATGGATGCATTCCTCCCTGCGGCCATGCTGTGCGAGACTGCCACGAAAAGATGCCTGCTGGACCTTAACCTAATTAGCAGCTTCCCGTCAAATCTGGATTCCAGTCTTCAAAAGACTCCTTTTCTTCTTTTGAAGATAGCGACCAAATAGGAAGAATTCCTGGGACACGGGTGTCACCCACTGGTACTTGAGAGTCACTGCAAGGTGGACTTCCATTCAAGGTTTTCTTTAACTGAAGATAAAATGTCTGTTTTGATATTTCTGGAACTCTGCAGAAATATTCAAATGTATGCCTTGATGTCTATGTCAGTGTGTTAACTTTACAGGTGCGGGTGCGAGATTTTGAGAACTGTTTGTATTTATGTGAAGCCAAACAGCGATGTGATTGAACAATAAGCAATTGATCTGCCAAGACTAAAGTTTACACAATCATTCTATATGCTTGATCTATTGAGTAAGAGTACAAAGTTGGGAGTGTTTTAGATTAATATATGATTTTTAAACCCATTTTATGGGTCAAAATTATAGACTAGATTCAAGCTGATGGGTGTGGTCTTCCTCCAGTCTCTACGTCCCTTAGACACGCCCCCTGGATATTTAAACTTTGGCTCCCGCCTATTCTGTCTCTCTGGTTTTTCTCTCGTGTCCTGCTTCTCTGCTGTCCTGGCTGACTAATCTCATCAGCCACGGGGTGGCTTCGGCCAACACCCTTCCTTTTCTGTAGTCCTCCGGTGCTACCATGCGCCAAAAAGTGCGTGAGCGCCCGCCTCAACCCGACGGCGGCGTTTTCGATCGAAGAAGCCAGCCATGCGGCTTCAATCGTTTTTTTTTTCAAGCCGTGATCTGTAGGCGGAGCCTCAGCAAGCAACTACCGGCATTCCGTCGGTCACGCACGCAGTTGAGAGCAAGCACGGGCCGTCCACAAGTTCAATTGGCAGGAAAGTTACGAGTGCACCTGACAGGCCAACTTCTTTTTGTTTTATTTTTCTGCATCCTTTTTCTTCTTCAACCAAACCTGCTTCGTTTTCCTCCTGAGATGCGTGGAGAAAAGACCATCCCCAAAGACCAATGAACCTACGGTTGTGAGTACCACCACAAGCATTGCTAGAATGTATAAGATTAGTGCCTATAATTTTGGGGAAAATACTAGCTTCATATAAAGTCGCTCAACAAGGTGCTACCTATTCACGCTCATTTTTAGTCCAGCAACACTTGGTCCTATCTTACCTTTTCGTTTACCCTAAGTGTTGTTTTCTTTCTTTAGTTAGACCCCTCTGTGTGTTTCCTTATTGATCCCTTGTATATTTCATTAACTATTCTATAAAATTCCACTCCTTGTTGTGTTTTGCGAGTGTTTTGAGTTTAAAAATGAAGCCTCTGTAATCCAGGATTCGTATTTCATAAAATGTAGCAACCGTTAGTTTTTTTGTCACTTTTTCCTAAATTTTATACGTATAAAAAGAGACGTGGCACCCTTCACGATACAAAACCGCTTGATTATACCGTTAAGCATCAAATCACACTAAACCGGAAGCAACGCAGGCATCGCTGCTTCGACTAATTTATTTCTTAAATAAATTCCGTTTATCCAAACGCCAATATACGCTACACAGGAACGAGCAACGAGTAATTTACCTTACTATTTGTTGCCAACTAACACAGATTTCCCGACTGAGGGAACCGCCACAAGCTCTTTTTTCCCCTCCAAGCATGAATCACATTTTGATGACACATACGTCCATGTTACTGTTGATGGCTGGGATCGCCAAAAAAGGCTACTCCACTGGCTCCCTGTACAATACCACATCCAATTTAAAATACTGATATGGCACTTCAAAGCCATCAATGACCTCGCCCCAATATATCTTGCTGACCTCCTTCACGTTGCCGTACCCTCACTCTCTCAGAACTTCGTCTTCATTCCATCTCACCGTCCCTTCTGCTCGTCTGTCCACCGTGGGGGACAGAGCCTTCAGCCGTTTTGCCCTCAGTCTTTGGAACTCCCGACCACCTGACCTCTGAAACACAGACTTATTAACCCTCTTCAAATCCAAACTCAAGACACACCTATTCACTTTAAAATTGACCACATCATTTGCCATTTTACAACCCCAATTCCAATGAAGTTGGGACGTTGTGTTAAACATAAACAAAAACAGAATACAATGATTTGAAAATCATGTTCAACCTATATGTAATTGAATACACTACAAAGACAAGATATTTAATGTTCACACTGATCAACTTGATTGTTTTTAGCAAATAATCATTAACTTGGAATTTTATGGCTGCAACACATTCCAAAAAAGCTGGGCGAGGTACATCTCTTTCACTCTCCTCCTCCACCCTACATATGAATGCTCATTTACTGTGTGTTGAGCAGTGTTTTCTCCTGGAAGTCTCTAAGGAAACCTGGCATTCTAATGCACAAGAATGAATTGCCGTTGAAAAACCACTCACAGATGCCAGAATGAGCGAATACACAATAACATACATCAGCCAGAAATGCACGATGTTCAGTTCACGTTCACCCAAAATATGAATGAGTGCAATGAATGAAAGTTCATGAACTCGTTCAGGTCTGACTATATGTCATGACTATACGGAGCCAGCACTGGTTCTGACAGGGCCACCACAACTTGGCTTACCACTCACAAAGGCTGAATGTCAAACCCTGAAAGGCATGATAGGTGGAGTGCTATAGAGATGGTTTCCTTCTGAAAGGTGCTCCCATCTCCACACATTCACCTGGGTAACCTGTCCAAGGCAGAGTCCTTATGGCTCCAAAAGTATTACATCCATGAATGATGGGGACCATTGTGCTCAATGGGAGTTGACAAGCTGCAGAAATTTTGTAACAGGGTCCATACATAACTTTTGCAATAGTTGCAAGCGGAAAATGGTGGAACGCATAATATTTTCCGTCTCCCTTTCAAATCTCCCTGCTCAGCCTGAAATACACCTTGAAGCACTCTTCCTGCAACAAGAAAGGAGTGAAATTAGTACTGGATACTCCCACTCCCCCCCTTTTTAATTTTTGTATTTGCTGCTGTGTCACCTCCTCCTCCTTAAAATAAGCAAAGTTAGGGCTTTCTTTTCTAACAATGACAAATACATATTGCCAAGTTGCAGTCCACTCAGTGGGGAAAGCCTCCCATTTGTAGGCTCATAGGTTACCACTTCCAAATATGGGATGGCTGCACCCCCATTGTCATCGTCGTTGCGCGTTTACGTGGGGCCTTTCACACTGAGCAAGTACAGTGTGAAAAACCTTAAACATCTGACTTCTCTCCAACACAGGGAGCAACAAAAAGAGAACAAAAAGTACTTTAGGGCTACAAGTACAATCTCCTGATTTTGCAAATCAAAGTATCTGTTTTGTATCAACATCCATCAATCCACCAATCCATTTTGTTCCGCTTATCCAAGGTCAGGTTGTGGGGGCAGCAGCTTAAGCAGGAAGCCCAGACTGTTCTCTCTCCAGCCACTTCGTCCAGCTCTTCTGGTGGGATCCTGTGGGATTCCCAGGCCAGCCGAGAGACATAGTCTCTCCAGCGTGTCCTGGATTGTCCCCGGGGGGAGACCCCGGGGAGACGTGCCCGGAGCACCTCACTAGGGAGGTGTCCAGGGGGCATCCTAATTAGATGCCCCAGCCACCTCATCTGGCTCCTCTCAATGCGGAGGAGCAGCAGCTCGACTTTGAGCCCCTCCTGGTTGACCGAGCTTCTCACCATATCTTTGAGGGAGAGTCCAGATACCCTGTGGAGGAAACTCATTTCGGCCACTTGTATCCACGATCTTGTTCTTTTGGTCGCGACCCACAGCTCGTGACCATAGGTGAGGACAGGAACGTAGATCGACCCGTAAATTGAGAAATTTGCTTTTCGGCTTAGCTCCTTCTTCACCACAACGTACCAAAGTCCTTATCAATGCAGAGTCTGCACCGATCCGCCTGTCGATCTCCCGTTCCATTCTTCCCTCACTCGTGAACAAGACCCCAAGATACTTGAACTCCTCCACTTGGGGCAGGATCTTATCCCCGACCTGGAGAGGGCACTCCACCCAACCGCAGCACATTGTCCATTGTTACGTACTCCATAACCTGTGGGTTCTTCTTCATTGGTGTTCCGCGTTCTCTTCCAGTCGGCGCACTGTGTATCGAAATTTAGAACAGTCATTTTTTAAATTTGAACGATTCCAGGAGAATCGGAATGCTAGTCCCGGTTCCAATCAATTCTCAATGACCAACCCTAAATACTATCCGTACAAGATTCCCATGACTTTTCCAAAACATTCTAAAAGATTTTATTTGAAAAGAACTTTTCAAGACCTGGAAAATGAGTTTTCAATTTCCGTAACTTATTTCAGGTCTTTCATGACCGTACGAACCCTCTTGTAACTTGCTCCAGGTCTCTGCCTAGATACAATCCCGTATGGAGTGTCGACCAACAATTACTTAGAATTAATAACTGGGATCTTTAAGACCCCATAAAGTGATTTCTGTGATTTGTTTCTAAATACATTTGATATGTTTGAAGTGCTGAAAAGATGCAAATACTGAGAGCAATTTAGAACTGAACTCTTGAGACAGTGTTAAAAACGCTTTTTCACCATTTTCTACTTTCCTCTTGCTAGCCTAAGACCACAAATTACAGACATTTTGGAATTAAAAAAAACATTTGCCGATAATAATGAACAATACAATACAACACAAGTCTCTAAAAAATGTAAAACTTGAAATTATTGGCAGACCTTGGTAACCCATTCAGTATGTCCAGTCAGAGTGTTGAGACAGGCACCGACTGCCAAAGCCCAGACCTTCACAGTGAAGTCTGCAGAGCCGCTCACCAGCATGTCCATCTCATCATTGTAGTCCACACTGAAAACTGAGTAGACACAAACGAAATTATCCAGATTAAAAAGAATACATTTTATAATTTGGTGTCATAAATGAACCAGTATCACAGTTAAAAGTTTGTATTGCCCACCACAATAGAGACAGTGGCAGCTGGTCAACAGAGGGAGCCACCCTACCACTCAGCTGAGTAACCTTGAATAAGAAACTAATTAAATAATGCAAATGAAAACCACTTCTGTTTACTATTTAGTCATCATCTAAAAATATAACTATATTTTCAAATATTTTTCTTATAATACTTCAACTGGTGTCACCTTGGGATCCGCATTTTGTTTAAAAATAGCCTCTGAAAACATTTACAGTATGTTATATTTTTGAATGCCGTTTCAAATGACATACTGCCAAATGCATATTTCTAGCCATGTTCCCAGCGAGCAAGAGGCTGAGCTGCACCGCATTCGTTTAAGGAGTAAACCACTAGAGCACAAGTGAGTAACATTTCTGTTGGTTATCTAGTATGTTCCATGTGGGTACTTGGTACGCCTCTGTACTGTCACGTAAAAAACAGAATACGAATATGACCAATGTAATTTCTCACTAGCTGCCCGCAACCCACCCATAAATGAACCAGTATCACGGTTGAAGTTGTTGGAATTGCCCACAACAATAGAGGCAGTGGCTGCTAGTCAATACACACACTGTTGCTGGTATTTTGGCCCATTCCTCCATGCAGATCTCCTCGAGAGCAGTGATCTTTTGGGGCTGTCGCTGGGCAACACAGACTTTCAACTCACTCCAAAGATTTTCTACAGGGTTGAGATCTGGAGACTGGCTAGGCCAATCCAGGACCTTGAAATGCTTCTTATGAAGCCACTCCTTCATTGCCTGGGGATTGGGACCATTTTCATGCTGAAAGACCCAGGCATGTTTCATCTTCAATGCCCTTGCTGATGGAAGGAGGTTTTCACTCAAAATCTCACGATACATGGCCCCATTCATTCTTTCCTTTACACGGATCAGTCGTCCTGGTCCCAGCACCAAAGGAGGAGGGGCTGTTCAAACCCGAGTAAGGACATTAGTTAAAAACTAACCCAGCCACTTGGTTGCCCTTTGGGCATGGAATTTAGAAAAGCACAAAGCGCTGGGCTGTGGGAGTTCTAGTGTAAGACAACATCATAACAAAAATAACTGAATTTAGACAACAACAGTGAATAAACACCAACTTTGAGTAAAATAATAAATCGGGCAAATTTCTTGCAAACCAATTTCAACGCAATAAAGAAAAATCATTAATTGCAGCCACTCAAGATTCAAACGGGTTAGGGTTATTTTACAATTATTATAGGAGCTTATATGCATCTTTGAACAATCCATCCCAAAAATAAATTGAAACTTTTACCAAAACACACCTCATTTCAACAAAGAAACTAAGGACAGTCTTGAGGCCCCATTAACCATGACAGAATTACATAGTGCATTAAAAAATATGCGGTCAGGAAGAGCACTTGGCCCGGATGGAATTTCAGTCGAATTCATTAAACAATTCTGGTCAATATTAGTGCCTCTATTTTTCAAAACAGTCAGGAAGATAAAAGGTCAAATTAGAAACCATATGAACACAGCTGCAATCAAACAACTACTAAAACCAGGCAAAGACCCCGCTTTCTCGGCTAATTATCGGCCTTTATCACTGACTAATGTAGATGTCAAGATTATCTCGAAAGCCTTTGCAGCAAGGCTTGAAAAAGGTACTCCCGTCGATAATCCACTACGACCAGACAGGTTTCATTAAAGGTCGAAGTTCCACAAATAATGTCAGATGTCCATCAAATTTAATAAGCATGTCACAGTGTAAGAACTTTTGATATAGTTAACGAGTCGTTCCTATTTGCAGTACTTCGCAAATTTGGCTTTGGAGATTCATTTATACATTGGATCGTATCATTATACAACTCACCAAAAGCGACGGTCACCACGAATAGGATCACGTTTTAATCTACAAAGAGGAACCAGAAAAGGGTGCCCACTTTCACCAATGCTATTTGCAATATTCATCAAA
The DNA here is from genome assembly GCF_024500385.1 of Phyllopteryx taeniolatus. NCBI lineage: Eukaryota > Metazoa > Chordata > Actinopteri > Syngnathiformes > Syngnathidae > Phyllopteryx > Phyllopteryx taeniolatus. The sequence continues at coordinate 20,840,570 of NC_084516.1, forward strand.
CTGCTAGCAACGTCGAAGTGCTCGTATGAGAACTGTAAGACACCAGTATATCACGAACGCCGCACTGCTAGCACTCGCTGAAAAGGTAAACCAACTGGGAAAAAAGCACCCTGATTCAATCCTCATTATTCTTGGGGACTTTAACAAAGCACAACTCAACTACGAAATCCCTAAATACAAGCAGCACATAGACTGTCCCACCAGGGGAAAACAACATTCTAGACCACTGCTACACAAAGCTAAATGACTCAGACTGTGCTAACCCCCGTGCAGCTCTGGGCTCGTCTGCTCACTGCTTAACTCACTCAACACCAACATAGAGGCACAAACTTAAATTTTCGAAGCCCGTGGTGACAACTGTGAAAAGGTGGACCAACGCAGCAAAGATAGAACTTCAAGAATGTTTAAACTGCATAGATTGGAGTGTCTTTCAAATTTCAAGTGGCAGCCTGGACGAATATACTGACTGTGTCACATCCTATATAAGTTTCTGTGAAGGTGTGTGTGTACCAATAAAGACATTTCGCACGTTCAATAACAACAAGCCGTGGTTCACTGCCAAACTTCAGCAACTTCGCCAGGCTAAAGAGGACGCCTATCGAAGTGGGGATAGAGCCCTGCACAATCGCGCAAGAAACCAGTTAACAAAATAAATTAATATCACAAAGAGAAATTGTGCAGAAAAGATGGAAAAACAATTTACTGTTAACGACTAAATCAGTCAGGCGTGGATTACAATCGCTAACAACCTACAAGCGACCATCCACCCAAGCAGAGAACAATAAAGGACCAGCTGACGACTTGAACACCTTCTACTGCAGATTTGAAAAGGACACTTCCACACCCCACACCCACCCATCCACACCACTGACCACCATCACACCCCTGACTCTCCCTTCGTTGACCATTCACGAACAGGATGTGAGATGCATCTTCAAACAACAAAAGATCAAAAAAGGGGGAGGCCCAGACCTTGTGTCCCCATACTCCCTCAAAGTCTGTGTGGATCAGCTCGCTCCAGTCTTCATAGAGATCTTCAATAGATCTCTGGAACTGTGCGAAGTACCATCCTGTTTCAAACGCCCCACCATCATCCCAGTCCCCAAGAAACCTGCAATCTCGGGTCTGAAAGACTACAGGCCTGTTGCACTGACATCTGTGGTCATGAAATCCTTTGAAGGCATCGTGCTGGACCACCTCAACAACGTCACAGGACCCCTGCTGCACCCCCTGCATTTTGCCTACTGAGAAAACCGGTCTGTGGATGACGCAGTCAACATGGAACTACACTTCATCCTAGAACACCTCGAAGGCACGCAGACCTATGTGAGGATCCTGATGGGCAGGACATCGCAGGTGAGGCTGGGGGACACCATCTCATCTACTCGTACCATCACCACCGGGGGCACCCCAAGGATGTGTTCTCTCTCCGCTGCTCTTCTCTCTCTACACAAATGACTGGGTGACATCCATACGCAAAATCAGCACCGGGGGCGCCCCAAGGATGTGTCCTCTCGCCGCTGCGCTTCTCTTTCTACACAAACGACTGCACCTCAACGCACCCAGCTGTCAAACTCCAGAAGTTTACAGATGACACCACACACATCGACCTCATCAAAGACAGTGATGAGACTGCATATCGACAGTAAGTGGAGCGGCTGAAGCTGTGGTGCGGCCAACGCAACCTGGAGCTGAACACGCTCAAGACTGTAGAGATGATCGTGGACTTCAGGGAACATCCTTCGCCACAGTCACCCCTCATGCTGTCCAACTGCCCTGTGTCAACCGTTGAGAGCTTCAAGTTCCTGGTAATTACAGTCTCTCAGGACCTGAAGTGGGAGACCAACATCAACTCCATCCTCAAAAAGGACCAGCAGAGCATGTACTTCCTGCGGCTTCGGAGGAAGCAAGGCCTTCCACAGAAGCTGTTGAGGATAAGAACATCCTCAACAGAATAAGTCCCATCACAGTCATATCATCATCCATCACAGTCTGGTTTGGTGCTGCTACAAAAAAGGACAAACTCCGACTGCAACGGACCATCAAAACTGCTGAACAAAAATCATCTGTACCCCACTACCCACCCATGAAAACTTGCACGCTGCCAGAACTAAGACAAGAGCGTGCAAAATCCTCTCGGACCCTCCACATCCCGGTCACCACCTCTTCCAGCTCCTTCCCTCAGGTAGGCGCTACCAATCAATGCAAACTAGAACTAGGAGACATTCCAACAGCTTCTTCCCTCTTGCTATCGATTTCTTAAACACCTACCCTACAATTCCATTGCAAGATGCTGGCAATTTTTTGTCTTTTTGTCTCGAGTTTGTTGTCATATTTCTGTCGGGCCAATTATATATTACTTGTGCACTCACTGTAGTAGTCTCACCACGCTGCACAATTTGCATATTTGTTGTTGACCAATACTGGCCACTCATGCCAAAGTAGCATCTGCTCCATTTGCACACTGACTGAGGAGTATCTGCACCATTTGCACAATCAACATTGTCCCAGATTATCGTACTACTCGCTTGTCTCAGCGCCCTTTGCTCAATGGTCATTGCACCGGACTATTGCTATATTAGTTATTCGAACTGCTCTAAGTGCTTGAGGACTCTGCATCTTTTTGCACAATTGTCAAAAAAAAATTTTTTTTTTAAATGTACTGGCATTATCAGATAACTAGCAACCCTTTATTGCTCAGTGACTGTTTTTCTCAATGTCTTTGTGTCTCCAAAGCGTTCTCTGTCAATTGACTGTCTGTTGTCGTACTGGAGCGGCTCCAATTACCGGAGACAAATTCCTTGTGTGTTTTTTGGACACACTTGGCAAATAAAGATGATTCTGATTATGATTGTTAATTTGTCCCATTACATTTGGTCCTTTAAAAAGTCGGAGGCAAATATGCAAACTGTTGTAATTCCTACACCGTTCACATGAATTGGATGGAAATACCCTCAAATTAAAACTGAAAGTCTGCAGTTAAAGCACATCAACACTGCTCACCGCTACTGGAGTTTATGGCTCTTAAGTGCCGGACATTTTATTTACCGAGGGAATTTGCTGCCCTACTGCTTGTGGCTGTCCCCCTAACTCCAGCAATAAAAGGAGTGATGATTCAGATTCTTTATCTCCTGGTGTAGTAGATCGAGAAGTGATATCTAGTTGTCAATGGAGGAGAGGACTTGAATATGGGCGTCGGGTGGGCTGAGTACTAGATCTTCAGTGTTAGTAATAACATAACATAACATAGCCAGAGTCCGCCCCATTCTATCTTGGGCCAACACGGAGACACGAATGCATGCTTTTATTGACACTCGGATGAAGTATTGCAATGCCCTGCTTTCTGGTCTTCCCAAAGTCACAATTTCAGCCCTACAATTACTCCAGAACTCGGCAGCACGTGTCCTGACGAAGACCAGAAGGTGGGAGCACATCAAACCAAAATTTTTAAATTGCTGCATTGGCTCCCCGTGTGTTTCAAGGTTGATTTTAAGGTGTCTTCGTGGTCTATAGGTTTCTTATCTTTCAGTGTTTCCTTAGAGGGAGCCCTGTGCACTGGGAGCTGTGGTTGACCATGGCCATGGTCCTGCCTCATGGGGTCCTCAGTCACCATATATGTGGCTTCCCCTACAGCACTACACTGTGGCCCCATGCCGGTACCCTGAGATCGCACTTCCCACTTGGTTTTCTGTGTCCAGCCGTAAGTCATGGCCTTATTTATTTATTTATTTTAACTGTGTGTGTGTGTGAGTGAGTGTGTGTGTGTGTCTGGGTGCGCAATTATGTATCTCTGTGGATGAGTGGTCGGAGCGGATTGATTTGAACTATGTAATGTACTTTGAGATGTTTATCATTGTATGAAAAGTGTTTTATAAATAAAGTTTGATTTGATTCGAGTGTCAGGACCAGTAAAAGTGATACTGGTGGATGAGCGGGTTTGGTGCGGTGTGCCAAATATGGCTTCTGTTTTTGAGCTGTTTAGTTGGAGGAGGTTTTGCACCGTACATGCCTTCATCTCCTCCAGGCAGGAGTTAAGGGTGGATGAAGGGAAGAAGTTGTGTGTCATCAGCATCGCAAAGGGATGACGCAACCAAGCTGGAGCATGTATGGTGTGAAAAGGGTCTAAACTGGGGCTTCTTCGCACAGCCTGCACCCGGGATCCCATCTGATGTGGTAGACATTGATATCGTGTTTAGGACTTGTGCTTGCGCCGCCATGCTTAGTGACTCCGTTGTGTCTCTCAGTCCAGCCTTTTCCAGCCACTGGTATGTTTTCTCGATGTCAGCCACTCCTTCAATTTGTCGGCGGTAAATGCCATGCAGGGGGTTGTCTTCCCGTGATTGCCCAATTGGCTCCTCCTCCATACTGGGCTTCTGTTGCCTGAGATATTCACTTGCAGGTCATCCCTGCGGGTCATCTTCTAGATATATTCTTGTAGGCCTGTTGTTTCCTCCTGCATAGTGCCTGTGACGCTCACTTGTCCTCAGCCATGAAGACAACTCTTAGTTGGAGAGCCAATTTTCATTGAATTCCCATTTTCCCATGTTGTCCAAAGTTGCTACATGAACAACGTGCATCTGTTCTTGAGAGTCACGACTGAAACCGCATCACTATTTTGTTGGTTCCGCTCTCGGCATTGCACGATGTTACCAAGAGAGGAATTACAAACATTTGTTTTCGAAAATAATGTGATTTTATTTTGAGATTTGAGACTATTTACAATTACAAAATCCTACTTACCATGTGTGAAGATTTTTTAAGATTTTGACAGACTTAATTATTGAAGACATTTTAATGCCATTTAAGGCCTCGCTTTTAAATTGATTTATTCAGAATTCGAGTCCAAATCAGAATCAGAATGAAATGCCTTTTAAGACTTGAGGTTCCACGGGAACCCTTATCTGAGCTGTGTTCAATCAGCAATTACCGGTAATCAAATTGTGTCTTGGAAATTCATTTATAGGGTCCTCTACCGGCAACTTGTGCACGTTGAAACCAACCTGCTCCTGTGTGGCCACGGAACTGCTGGATTTTGGCTCCTGTGCTCCACTCCCAGCATGCAATAGTGTTATCAAAGGATCCAGTCACAAGCTTCTGTTCATCAAACTTCACTGTGGCACAGGTGTGAGTTTGAATCCCATAAATGCATTGCCCAGTACGTACATCCCATAATTTTGCAGAGAGATCATCAGATCCTGGGAAATAAGACAACATACAGTTAGTGGAGTCACAATACCAAAATGATGACTTTGCTATCATACCAGCATGAATTATGTCAACAACAGTGATACGAAGAAAAAGAAAAAAACCTGAACATCAGTAAAAGCAGTGAAATCATAGGCGACAAAATCTGCAACTTTATTTTTGGTATTTTTACTCATTTAAACAAATCTTTTAAGCACTGGTTGTGACTCAGCAGCTGCTGAGATTGTTAGCCCATATTTAAAAATGGATTCACAGAATAAAGATTTTGTCGCCAAACTTGGATGTCTTTGTTCCACACATACACACACACGGCCGCACGCGCACGCACACAGAGAGAGGCCTGTAATTTCCATATATACATATATATATATATATATATATATATATATATATATATATACACATAAATATATATATATATACATGTATAGTAAGGTAGATGCATCATCGAATTGCTACTGGTTAGAGCGTCTGCCTCACAGTTCTGAGGTCCGGGGTTCGATCCCCGACCCCGCCTGTGTGGAGTTTGCATGTTCTCCCCGTGCCTGCGTGGGGTTACTCTGGCCACTCCGGTTTCCTCCCACATCCCAAAAACATGCATGAATTGGAGACTCTAAATTGCCCGTAGGTGTGAATGTGAGTGCAAGTGGTTGCTTGTTTGTATGTGCCCTGCGATTGGCTGGCAACCAGTTCAGGGTGTACCCCGCCTCCTGCCCGATGATCGCTGGCATAGGCTCCAGCACGCCCGCGACTCGAGTGAGGAGAAGCGGCTCAGAAAATGGATGGATGGATGAATTAGCACAGTTTCTTGGTAAATAGAAAATACAAAAAATAAAAAATAAATATTCAGAAACAGAAGAAGAATAACAAAACAAATTCTCCCCATACATTGTCCTGTCTGGATTCATCCATCCATCCATTTTCTGAGCCGCTTCTCCTCACTAGGGTCGCGGGCGTGCTTGAGCCTATCCCAGCTGTCATCGGGCAGGAGGCGGGGTACACCCTGAAGTGGTTGCAAGCCAATCGCAGGGCACATAGAAACAAACAACCATACGCGCTCACAGTCATGCCTACGGGCAATTTAGAGTCTCCAATTCATGCATGTTTTTGGGATGTGGGAGGAAAGCGGAGTGCCCGGAGAAAAGCCACGCAGGCACGGGGAGAACATGCAAACTCCACACAGGCGGGGCCGGGGATTGAACCCGGGTCCTCAGAACTGTGAGGCTGACGCTCTAACCAGTCGGCCACCGTGCCGCCCTGTCTGGATTGTTTTCTTAAATAAACAAAGTGCACAAAATGATCACCGGAACACAATTACAACTAATTATTTATTTTCCAAGTACTGTTCAGAAACTACAAGACCAAAATTAAATTAAAATTCTCCCTCCATAGCACTTTTTTGGATTTTTCTACTTAAAATGATCACTCCACAAAAAAATATGAAACATTTAAAAACAACAAGCAAGTCCAATGACAGAGAGGAAGAGGAGCGCCATTTGGCACACGGAGCTCCTCTTCCTCTGCCAATCTTCTGCTCCGTATCGCTGTGGTTGTATGCGTTGTGTGTCTGCTGGTGGGCGGGCAAAAGTCGTGTGACAGGACAAGATCGAAATAAAAGAGTTGGGAAGAGAAGCAAAGTGTGCCTGCTGTCCACTGAGACAGAAGCGGTGAGTCTGGCGAAGGTGTATAGGGGGCCTCAGTATTGCATCTCTCTGCAAAGTTCAAAAGCCAGCATCTGTGATGGTATGGGGCTGTGTTAGTGCACATGGCATGGGTAACTTCGACATCTGTGAAGGCACCATTAACGCTGAAAGGTAAATACAGATTTTGGAGCGACATATGCTGCCATCCAAGCAACGTCTATTTCAGGGATGTCCCTGCTTATTTCAACAAGAGAATGCCAAGCCACATTCTGCACGTTACAACAGCATGGCTTCGTAGTCAAAAAGTGTGAGTATTAGACTTGCCTGGGTACTCCGGTTTCCTCCCACATTCCAAAAACATGCATGTTAGGTCAATAGAAAACTATTATCTGTAGGTGTGAATTGGAGTGTGAATGGTTGTGTGTACGTGTATAAATATATTTCGGCCCATTTGAATTCTTCCATAGTAAACAATGCATTTACCGTACATCGTTATTCAAAAGTGTGCTTCTCAACTAAATGTGTGCATTTCGTTGAGAAGCACACTTTTGTGCTCATACATTTACATACCAGGGCAGAATTTGTGAAATAGTGGGAAATGTTCAGAAAATATAACCAATAGTGGGACCAACTCATTCGTTTCTTTCATTGGTATGTGTTTAAGTATTGTGCTATACCAAAATGCCTTAAGAGTTGAAATTGAATCCCACCAAAAATAAAATGTGTTTTGCCTGATTACTCGTGATGTATTGAAAGCATTGTACACATTTGACAAATTCTGACTGGACAACTGTATAACAAGTCAATGCAGCTGCGTAGTGAGTGGGTGAGCTTTTTAAACATTGGAAATCAGTTTAGCAACAGCATACCTGTGCAGAGAAGACCGTCCTTATAATAGAGAGCATACACACGAGCACTGTGGCCAATGAGTGACGATGTCTCAAAGGCCTTCTGATCCTTCAGCTGTACCATCCGCAGTTTAGCCTTAATGTAGACACCCTTCCAATGGGATGCATCCTGAATGGACTCATCAATCCTCCAGCCCAGGTCCCGACAAACATTCTGCCACACTTCTGTGCATGAATTTATCACCTAAAGAGAGATGGACACATGTTGAAAGGTTTGAAAAAAACTACAATGAATAACTAGACTTTAAACATGAAAATATCCCACAAACTGTTTTTGATGCTCTGCCTTCCCAGTTCAAGCTGCATGGATATTTGGATGAAAGTATTGGTGTCGGAATAGGACACAAATACTAGTGATAGGGAGTGTCAAATGTTTTCAAGTAGTCTTAAAAGATTAACACATTTGAATAGAAATGCACACATTTTTTATGTAAACAGTTAGTTGAAAACCATTTTCAAGGAAAATTCTCATCTGTATTTTGTAGGAACAAACCTCTAAATCTCAAAGTAAAATTAAAACATTGACATGTAAGTGCACTTTTGTTTTTCCATGGTTATATCCACAGTTTAAGAATCTCCGTACACTGAAAATATACCGTATGTGTTGGGGTTGCATTATTAGATGAATCAAGTTGTAAGTGGTGCAGATTGTCATGGACATTTTGGTGAAGGAAACTGTGGTGATGAAGAAGTGATGGGTGAGTTCGGCATCCAGGAAAAGAACTTGGGAGGAATAGTGGTAAACTATACAAAAAGGATGGAAATGGCTGTAGTGAACACTTTTATCCGGAAGAGTCAGGAACATAGGGTGACCTACAAGAGCGGAGATAGAAGCACGCAGGTGGATTAAATCTTGAGCAGACGATGTCATCTGAAGGAGGTTACCGACTGTAAATCAGAATCAGAATCATCTTTATTTGCCAAGTATGTCCAAAACACACAAAGAATTTGTCTCCGGTGGTTGGAGCCGCTCTAGTACAACAACAGACAGTCAAGTGAGAGAGAGAATACTTTTGAGACATCAAGACATTGAAAAAAAAACAGTCACTGAACAATAAAAGGTTGCTCGTAATCTGGTCATGCCGGTACGACGTTTCTTTTGACAATCGTTCAAAAAGATGCAGAGACCTCTAGCAATTAGAGCAGTTTGAAATGACTAATATTGCAATAGTCCGGTACAATGACCATTGTGCAAAGGGCGCCGAGACTTCAAGAAATGTATGCACTTTAAAGTGACGAGGAGTGCGATAATCTGGGACAATGTCGATTGTACAAATGTTTGCAGACTCGTCACCGTCTTTGATGAGGCCGATGACTATGGTGTCATCTGCAAACTGCAGGAGTCGAACAGCCGGGTGCGTTGAGGTGCAATCGTTTTTGTAGAGAGAGAGAAGAGCAGCGGAGAGAGAACACAACCTTGGGCCGCCCCGGTGCTGGTGGTGCGTGTAGAAGTGGTGGCCTCCCCCAGCCTCACATGCTGTGTCCTGCCCGTCAGGAAGCTGTAAATCCACTGGCAGATGGCAGGCGAGATCCTGACCTGGAGAAGCTTGGAGAAGAGGAGTTTGGGGATGATGGTGTTGAACGCAGAGCTCAAGTCCACAAACAGGATCCTTGCATAGGTCCCGCACTGTTGAGGTGTTCTAGGATGAAGTGCAGTCCTATGTTGACTGCATCATCCGCAGACCTGTTTCCTCGGTAGGCAAACTGCAGGAGGTCCAGCAGGGGACCTGTGACGCTCTTGAGGTGGTCCAGCACGAGGCGTTCAAAGGACTTCATGACCACAGATGTCAAGGTGACAGGCCTGTAGTCATTCAGACCCGAGATTGCAGGTTTCCAGGGGACTGGGATGATGGTGGAGCATTTGAAACAGGATGGTACTTCGCACAGTTCCAGAGATCTATTGAAGATCTGTATGAAGACTGGAGGGAGGTAGTCCGCGCAGACTGCGTAGTCATGGTAGGGGCGAGTGAGGCTAGACATATGGTGTGTAAGATGACTCTGGTGGTGGGGAGGAAGATGAAAAAGAACAGAGAACTTTGTGGTGGAAGCTGAGAAAGGAAGAGTGTTGTGCGGCTTTTCGAGAAGAGGTGAGACAGGGTCTTGGTAGACAGGAGGAGCTTTCAGAAGACTGGACCACTTGAGCCAAGGTGATCAGAGAGACAGGCAGGAGAGTACTTTGTGTGTCTTCTGGTAGGAAAGGGGAGAAGGAGACATGGGGGTGGAACCTAAAAGTGAAGTAAATAATACAAGGAAAGAGGCTAGCTACGAAGGCTAGACTCAGCACAGATGTGAGTATTTGCGAGCAACAGTATGGTTTCATGCCAAGAAAGAGTACCACAGATGCATTATTGGCCTTGAGGATGTTGATGGAAAAGTACAGAGAAGGTCAGAAGGAGCTACATTGTGTCTTTGTAGATCTAGAGAAAGCCTATGACAGAGTACCCAGAGAGGAACTGTGGTACTGCATGCGGAAGTCTGGCGTGGCAGAGAAGTATGTTCGAATAATACAGGACGTGTACGAGGGCAGCAGAACAGCGGTGAGGTGTGACAGACAAATTTAAGGTGGACGTGGGACTGCATCAGGGATCAGCCCTGAGCCCCTCCCTGTTTGCAGTGGTGATGGATAGGCTGACAGATGAGGTGAGACTGGAATCCCCATGGACCATGATGTTCGCAGATGACATTGTGATCTGCAGTGAAAGCAGTGAGAAGCTGGAAGAACATTTAGACAGGTGGAGGCATTTACTGGAAAGAGGAGGAATGAAGATTAGCTAAAGTAAAAAAGTATACTGTATTTGTGCATGAATGAGAGGTGTAGCGATTATGCCCCGGTTGTCATAGCAATCCCAAGAACTGATAAACTGTTGCATTCCTGCCTCCTGAACCTCAACCAGCCAAATTGCTTTCACAAGAAACAGGAAACCTGGTTTATATCATCTGGAACCATCAAGGTTCCTCATGACTTGCACAGCTGATTGGGGGAGGAAGTAATTGATGACTGTTGAACAATGGAACACGATCACCCCCAGTGGTGGTAAGAGACAATGCCTGCGGACATTAAAATGATAAGTTCCCACGTTTATGATAAACAGAACAAACCTTGTGGAATATTCTAAATGTATACCGTGATGCCTGTGTGACTGTTTTTACAGTTTGCCTTCTGAATTTGCCTCTTCTGAATGTGCCATTGGGTTTGATATCAACCTGTAAAAACTGATTGAAAACTAGTTTAGCGCCTGCACGAGAGTTATAACAATCGTTTGTTGTTATGTTTCTTTCCTAAGCCTGGGAGAGTACAAAGTTGGGACTGTTTTAGATTAATATAGGATTTTTAAACCCATTTTATGGGCCAAATTGTAGACTAAATCCAAGTCGATGAGTGTGGTCTTCTCAGCTTTCCCCGCCTCTTAGACACGCCACCTGGGTATTCAAACCTTCGACTTCCTTGGCTATTGGCCCTCTGTTCCTCTTGGCTAAAATCCTCAGCTACGGGGCTTCACCCCCCCCCCCAACCCTTTCCTTTTGTTTGAACCACGCGGTTCAGGCCAATGCGAAACCTGGGATGGTGACTCGGCATGTAACGCAGGCGTTCGCTTCCGGCGTATTCTTTTCCAAAATGAATTTCACTTTTATCCAAAACCAATATACGCTACACAGGGATGGACGGGAAAGAGTGAGGCTACAGGGATAAGAGATACCAAGGGTGGAGGACTTTAAATACTTATGGTCAGAAGTCCAGAGCAATGGTGAGTGTGGAAGTAAAAAACAGGTCCAAGCAGGTTGGAACAGGTGGAGGAAGGTGTCAGGTGTGTAATGTGACAGAAGAGTCTCTGCTCGGACGAAGGGCAAAGTTTTTAAGACAGTGGTGAGGCCAGCCATGATGGACGGATTAGAGACAACGGAAGCAGAGCTGGAGGTGGCGGAAATGAAGATCATTGAGGTTCTCTCTCGGAGTGAGCAGGTTGGATTGGATTAGAAATGACAGTCCCTCATCAGAGGGACAGCCAAGTTTAGATGTTTTGAAGAAAAGTTAGAGAGAGCAGACTTCGATGGTTTGGACACGTCCAGACCAGGAGAAATAGTGAGTACATTGGTAGAAGGATGATGAGGGTGGAGCTGCCAGGCAAGAGAGCGAGAGGAAGACCAAAGAGAAGGTTGATGGATGTCGTGAGGGAAGACATGAGGGCAGTTTGTGGTTTGTGTTAAGAGAGGAGGATGCAGGAGATAGATTTACATGGAAAACAATTCGGAAGGGGTCCGGAAGGGGTCAAACAATTTTTCGCACAACTGTATATACACGTCATTACTGTCCATAAACAGCTATTGCCCAAAAAGGTTTTCGCTCACCCACCCAAATAATCGGAATCGGGTTCCAATCACGTCCATAGCCACAGCTGTGTAAACTCAAGCACCTATACATGGGGCCTGTTTTTACAAACATTTGGGAAAGAATGGCTCGCTCTCAGGAGCTCAGTGAATTCCAGCGCGGAACTGTGATAGGATGCCACCTGTGCAACAAGTACAATCGGGAAATTTCCTCACTCCTAAATATTCCACATTCAACTTTCAGCTGCATTATAAGAATGTGGGAGCATTTGGGAATGACAGCAAAAGTGGTAGGCCACGTAAACTAACGGAGCGAGGTCAGCGGATACTGCCGAGTCAATCGCTACAGTACTCCAAACTTCATGTGGCCTTCAGATGAGCTCAAGAACAGTGCACAGAGAGCTCCATGCAAAAGGTTTACATTGCCGAGAAGCTGTCTCCAAGCCATCCATCACTAAGTGCAATGCAAAGCGTCAGATGCAGTGGTGTAAAGCGCGCTGCCACTTGACGAATCACGCTTCTCTATCTGGCAATCTGATGGACGAGTCTGGCTTTGGTGGTTGTCAGCAGAACCTCACTTGTCTGACCGCAGTGTGCCAAGCGTAAAGTTTGGTGCACGGGGGATTATGGTGTGGGGTTGTTTTTCAGGAGCTGGGTTTGGACTCTTAGTTCCAGTGAAAGGAACTCTGAATGCTTCAGCATTCCAAGAGATTTTGAACAATTCCATGTTCCCAACTTTGTGGGAACAGTTTGGAGCTGGCCTCTTCCTCTTCCAACATGACAGTGCACCAGTGCACAAAGCAAGGTCCATAAAGACTTGGATGAGGGACTCTGGATGAACTTGACTGGCCTGACCTCAACCCGATAGAACAACCTTGGGATTCATTCGAGCGGAGACTAAGAGCCAGGCCTACTCGTCCAACATTGGTGTGTGACCTTACAAATGCGCTTTTGGAAGAATTGTCAAAAAGTCCCATAAACACACTCCTAGACCTTGTGGACACCCTTCCCAGAAGAGTTGAACCTGTTATAGCTGCAAAGGGTGGACCGATGTCACGGATTAGGAATGGGTCATATGTGAGTCAAGGCAGGTGAGCGATACTTTTGGCAATACAAAATACAAAACAAACCGCAGAAATACGCTCTCTAAAACTAAAATGTGGTCTCCTCTTCGCTATCATGCAGCGAGTGCATGATAGGGTGAGGGTGTGTGTGTGTGTGTGTGTGTGGACTCACGGGGAGGAGGAGGAGGAGGAGGAGGAGGAGCCAGGCGGCATGTGCACAGGCAGAGTGGATGTGGATGACAGACGGAGAGCATCATAGAGGCAGAAACTACACACGCTGCACGCCGAAGCGGCAAGAGGGAATGACTGTTGCAGCCACTACGGTGTCAATGTGAAGCCCTTTGCCTTTAAACGATATGACTTGGGTGAAACGTTTTGCATATCCTTTTATCAACTTCATAAACAAGCTTCTCACCACATTTGGCAGGAATTTTGGCCCATTCCTCCTGACAGAAGTAATGTATAACTGAGCCAAGTTTAGAGGCCACTTTGCTCACACATGCCTTTTCAGGTCTTCCCATAGATTTGCAGCAGGATTTCTATCAGGGCTTTGAGGTGGTTGCTCCAAAACATTGACTGGGTTATCCTTAAGCCACTTTGTAACCAGTTTTACAGTATGCTTCGGGTCATTGTCCAGGGTCCAAAATATCCGGTATCGCATCGCCAAATGTCACCTAAAATGAGGTCTTTCGTGATTTATTCCTCAATTTCCTTCGCTACGATATGCTATGCGTGTTTTGAGCCGTTTATTTCGCATTACTCAACGAAAAGAGCATGAAACTGCATCTCGCCAGCCAGACCCAGCCAGCGGTGCCACGCTGTGTGATTATATTATGATGTGATTCATTGTAATATATTAAAACGTGGCATATTATCCCATAGTGTTTAGGTTGTTATTTGGCCAGTATCGGGTTAGCTCTGTTGCTAACTTGCCGCACTAACGTAGCATCCGAGCATTCATTGCGTCTCATTCTCCAGGCGTGAGTCATTGGATGTACACTCAATCCAACCATTAAACTCATGTGAAAGTTGGTTATTCTTGGTTTGATTGGTCATGCCTGGAGAGGGACAGGGGGATGACATTGTCTTCTTTTCCCCCCTGTCACTTTTTGCCAGAAGTAAACGCGACCTCAAGAGTTTTCATCGCACGATAGAAGCAACAGCTACCTCACGCGCGAGCAAAGCTTGTCTTTAGCACAGGACCGCTGACCGCACGGTCGCCAACAGTCAAATGTGTAGTTGCATTTCTTGGTTGGTTGATGGCGACAAAGCATAGCTGCCACGAGTGCTATCAATTATTTCAATGTCAATCGAACAACCTCAACAAACATTTAGCATAAGTGCAGGACATTCAAGTGGAGAAATGCCCCATTTTCATCTGCCTAAGCACTACAGTGGACATGCCGGAAGGCAAGCTGTTCCAGCAGTTTTCTTTTGCACTAAATCATTGTTTATATAATGTTCAACATTATAATAGTGATTTGTTCAAGACATTTCGTTTTCTGTAAAAAAAGGGTACCGATAAGAATACCGTTAACGCACCGGACCAATAAGCAGTATCGTTAAGAGTAGTAGTATCGTTAAATAAGGGCCACCGCAACTTGGTCAAAAAGGCTTAACGTCGGACCCGGTTGTGTTTGTGCAATGTGTAAAAATGCATCACGTATATGTGTTCCAATTTGCCTAGAAACATCACTTTCACACATCTAAAAATAGCGGCAATATTTACTTTATTCCATTGCTTGCAGACAAGGCAGCAAGTGAGTAAAGTCTGTGGATCTAACCACCGCAGCAAGTAGAAAGCCAGTTCCAGAGGCAAGAGTCGGAGAAAGTCCCGTTTGAGCAGCGCCTCCAAGCCATTAGACAAATGACGAAGCTGGGCAGCACCACTAAGGAATATGATGTGGTCCAAAGACTGGTTGCGCTGCTGGTCATTTAGCGTTAGGAAAGTGGAAGAGATTGACTCCAGCCACCTCTGAAAATCTGTCTTCTCCATGAGTTGTCATGAGAGCAGCCTGCAATACCTGAAAGAACAAAACAGGGTCGGAGATTAGCACTTCAGTTTCACTCAATGATTTCTACTCTGTAAAACAACATCATTCATATGACATATGTTCAATAAATAAATTGGTGATTGCAATCGTTTCCGGTGTTTAATCATCTGAAGTCCCAAAGGAACCTATCCCAACCCTAAAAAATAAGTACCTCATTTGTGCAGTTTGATAATTGGATGATTAGCCAGTTTTAATATTTCTAATTCATATACAGGGGATGTCAAAACTCGACAGCCAGAAAAACAAGCATGTTTTTGAAGGGAAAAAACATTCTTATTTTCATGTCGCAATTTGACAACATTTCCCAAAACGACAATCTGTCAAAATGGTCGGAAGGGCCACGTCAACCTGAGAACAAGACACCAAGAATTTCCAAAATCGGATGACAGGTTCTGGAGAAATTGAGCACCTGTGGAAGATCTGATTAAAAAGAAAAAAAGAAAAAAAAAAACGTAATTGGCCACGCTGAATTTGATTTTGAACTTATTTCTTATGCTGATGCTCATTTAAAGGCCCTAATTAGCATACATTGACATCAAATGTTGGTCAAGATTTCATTTTTTAAAAGGGATGGGGGTTTTTTTCCAAAAGGGAAAAAAATGACGATAAGGTACACCAATTTGGACATTAACACATAAACCCATAATGTACTTAAAAATATATACAATTTGAAAAGGACAGCATTGGTTGCCATGGTAATGGGAACTTTGTAATAGAATGACATGATTTCACTAGTAGCTCTATTTCTCAGGAACTACTGAATGCACCTCCTTATAAAGCTATTGTGCGCAACTATGAAGTTTGGTGCTACACAATTAATTAGATAAAGAATAAATTAATAGATAGCCTAAAAAGGCACGGTGTGCGACTGGTTACCACATCTGCTTCACAGTTCTGAGGAACGGGGTTCAAATCCCGGTCCCGCCTGTGTGGAGTTTGCATGTTCTTCCCCATGCCTGCGTGGGTTTTCTCCGGGTACTCCGCTTTCCTCCCACATCAATCTGGTTCATTAAAGACTGAATGTGAGTGCGAAAGGTTCTTTGTTTATACAGTATGTGCCCTGCGATTGGCTGGCGACCAGTTCAGGGTGTACCCCGCCTCTCGCCCGAAGATAGCTGGGATAGGCTCCACAAGGACAACAATAATGGATCGTGCCGTGTGTTTATAAGAACCAAAGGGGACAAAACCGCTGCTTGGTAGAGGACATTCGTTTAAGGCTTGCTTGAGGTAGGTTCGTGTACTTTTACGATAGCGCTCGCAAGCAGGCAACAAAACGTTAATGTAGCCTTGCAAGCTAGTGCTAACGGTTGTAAGCGGACATGCAGGCATTCTGTCGAATCAAGCTCTAAAGTTTTGGTGTGTTTGAAGTCATTTAGTTCCAACAAACTCATTTAATTACAGTAAGTTAGCACCCATTATTTCTGTCACCTAATGTTGGTTTGATCTGACTAGAGCCGTGATTTGCAACCTTTATGGAGCCAAGGCACATATTTGACAATTGAAAAATCTCACGGCACACCAACAAACAAACAAAAAGTGCATCCTTTAATTACTGAATGGACTTCCTGCCATCGAACAGAAGACCGTTCATTTGTTCTGTCTGTCACTATGCCTCGCTAGCATAACTAGATGAACAAAGACACATGATTGTAAATATGTGTTTTTGAGCAATTAAGTACACAAGTATATACAGTAAATGAAAAGGTCATTTAAATAGACACGTTGCTCCATCTTGTGATCGGATCGGTGATCTGTTATCGCTTTTTTAAACTCCAAAAATCCCGATCATGTAAAGCCTAATTTAAAGCTGTCATTTTGAGTAGATGGTACATTATACAGATGACAGTATTGTGTATAAAAGTGATTTGTGACTATGCCACCGACTTGCTGTATTTAAGCATTAAGCTCCTTTTACGTCTGTCTGTCTGTCTGTCTGTCTTCACGCAAAACGACTGCGTCGCTGAACAACCTGAGTATTAATATTTGGGCAAATTCATCCGCCTCAATAAATGAGTTCAATGTGGAGCGATAGTCTCATAGTTTAGCTGTCAATTGAACGTACAGGTGTCCACCACGTATTGTGAAACCACTCGTTTCTCCATTCAATTATGGGCACTTTTTGGATATTGTAGGTTTCATATTTGACCAAACCAGCACTTGCTAGTATTTGGAATGTTATGTTGGGTCTCTAGTGCCTCAGTAAACATTAAAATTTCCCATACATTCCTGAGTTAAAGAAGTTTTTCTGCTGAGAGGCATGACATCAGGTTATTCAAACATCTCAAGCTTATCTACGTCACTAGCGAAGATCTCCGCCTACGTCTCCACCACCAAGCCAGCACTGTCAACACTGAGGGTGGGGTCTTCTACACAGAGGTAACCAATGAGAGGAAAGGGGGCAGCTTTAGCCAAATATGGACAAAGCGGATAAAAAAAAACTGGGTAGCGGTCAGAGGGGCCTTTTCTGGACACCAGCATGACAAAAGCAAGGTGTTTTTAAAAAATGAACTTGACATTTTTATACCATGTTCAAGTTGAACATACTTTGGTGAAGTATCATTCACTTTTATTTCAGGCTTTTGGAATGGCTATGGGCAGCCGTGGCCCAATGGTTAAGATCATCGCCTGCGACCGTGGGGGACCTATGTTCAAGACCCCCACTGGACCATCCGCCAACATCCCCCGGACTCACGACTGAGGTGTCCTTGAGCAAGACACTGATACCCCGAAATGCTCCCCGGGCGCTTCAGCTGCCAGAAGGCTGATACTTAATTGTTAATTCAACTATACACATTAGTTCATGTGTACGTCCCGAATATTTACGTTCCAGTTTTTATTCGCACACATTTTTCACATCTCACCAATTTGTCAGCTAATTCAATAATTATCGGTAGCGACTTTAATCTGAATCCAGCCAAAGACGGCTCAGATTAAAAATAATAATAATAATCACAGTCTTCCCACATATCAGATGAATATATGCACGATTTTTGACTCACTGACATATGGAGAATGAATAAATCAATAAATAATAAAAAATTATGTATATATAATAATCACCATACAAAAAGGCAATATACTTTCTTTTCTTCAGTCCACCACTACTTCTCTAGAATTGACTACTTTCTTACAAATAACTTAGTTTCTCAAAACATGACTTCCAAAATCCAACCAATAATAATCAGCGATCATGCTCCAATTTCTCTCTGAATCAAACATGATACCTTCTCCAACCTGGCGCTTTGATACTTCTCGACTGAAGATCCAGAGTTTGATATATTTGTCCCCGGGTCTCCTCCCGGTGGGACGTGCCCGGAACACCTCACCGGGGAGGCGTCCGGGAGGCATCCGAATCAGATGCCCCAGCCACCTCATCTGGCTTCTCTCGATGTGGAGGAGCAGCGGCTCTACTCTGAGATCCTCCCGGATGACCGAGCTTCTCACCCGATCTCTAAGGGAGAGTCCGGACACCCTGCGGAGGAAACTCATTTCGGCCGCCGATCTTGTTCTTTCGGTCACGACCCACAACTCGTGACCATAAGTGAGGGTAGGAACGTAGATCGGCCGGTAAATTGAGAGCTTCGCCTTTCGTCTTAAGTCCTTCTTCACCACAACGGACTCATACAAAGACCGCATCACTGCAGATGTTGCACTGATCCACCTGTCGATCTCCCGTTCCATTCTTCCCTCACTCGTGAACAAGACCTAAGATACATTAACTCCACTTGGAGCAAGATCTCTTCCCCGACCTGAAGAGGGTACTCCACCCTTTTCCGACTGAAGACAATGGTCTCAGATTTGGAGGTGCTGATTTTCATCCCAACTGCTTCACACTCGGCTGCGAACCGCTCCAGTCAGAGTTGGAGATCACAGCTTGATGAAACCAACAGAGCCACATCATCTGCAAAAACAGCAGAGATGCAATACTGAGGCCACCAAACCGGAGCCTGTCGACGCCTCGGCTGCGCCTAGAAATTCTGTCCATAAAAGTTATGAACAGAATCGGTGAAAAAGCCTCGCCGTCGCCAGTTCGCGCTTCACGTTTTGCGGCTTCAGTGCTTCACAGGTTTTCCCAAAATATTCATCCAAAAAATAAATAATTCATCAAAAAATGAATAAATAGATGAGGTAACTAAGAGGCTTTGTACATGACGATCCCCCCAAGCTGAGAACAATAGCACACTAGCCAATGACTTGAATAACTTCTACTGCAGATTTGAAAAGGACATAGCAGGTTTCTTGGGGACTGGAATGATGGTGCAGCGTTTGAAACAGGATGGAACTTTGCACAGTTCCAGAGATCTATTGAAGATCTGAGTGAAGACTGGAGCGAGCTGGTCCGCGCAGACTTTGAGGCAGGATGCGGACACACTGTCCGGGCCCGCCGCTTCGTTGATCTTTTTTTGTTTTAAGATAGGTCTCACATCCTGTTCGTGGATGGTCAATGCAGAAGGGGGCGGGGGGGATCAGAGGTGTCGTCGATGGTGTGGGGTGTGAAAGTGTCCTTTTCAAATTTGCAGGAGAAGATGTTCCAGTCGTCAGCCAGTTCTTTATTGTTCTCTCCTTGGGTGGATGGTCGCTTGTTGTTGGTTAGCGATTGCAGACCACGCCAGACTGAAAGAGTCATTAGCAGAAAACTGGTTTTCCAGCTTTCTTACCTAATTCCTCTTGCCGATCTTTTCTTTGTCAGCTGTTTCTGGCCTGATTGTATAGAGCAGTACCAGTACCCTTCCCACTCCCGTTGGGGGTGGTCGGGTGATTTGGTGAGGCTGGGGGACCGCCCTGGGTCCTGGGGAGTTGGTGGCATCCCCCTGGCTCGGTCCACCGTGGGATGGGCTCACTGGCTTGTCCCTCCCTTGCGGGTGGAGGGGGCCAGGCTCACACTTCCTCAATGTTCTGGCACAGCAACTCCATACACCAGCTGACTAACATTCATGTGATATGGGTGTTCATTCACGAATAAGTTCCATAGACAAAGGCTTTAATTGCTTCTGCTGGGACCACTAATAATAACACATCCCAAAAAACATGCATGGTAGATTAATTGAAGACTCTAAATTAAGCGTAGGTGTGAATGTGAGTGCGAATGGTTGTTTGTTTATATGTGCCCTGCGATTGGCTGTTGACCAGTTCAGGGTGTACCCCGCCTCTTGCCCGAAGATAGCAAGGATAGGCTCCAGCACGCCCGCGACCCTAGTGAGGATAAGCGGAACGGAAGATGAATGAATGAATGTATATATAAACACTATACACTCGGTATGGAAAGTTTTCATTCATTTTTGTCCACCTTAATGTACACAGAGCACCCCATATTGACAGAAAAAAACAATTGTTGAAATTTTTGCAGATTTATTGAAAAGGAAAAACTGAAATAGCACACAGCCATAAGTATTCAGAGCCTTTGCTCAGTATTTAGTAGAAGAACCCTTTTGAGCTCATACAGCCATGACTCTTTTTGGGAATGATGCAACAGGTTTTTCACACCTGGATTTGGGGATCCTCTGCCATTCCTCCTTGCAGATCCTCTCCAGTTCTGTCAGGTTGGATGGTGAACGTTGGTGGGCAGTCATTTTCAAGTCTTTCCAGAGATGCTCAATAGGGTTTAAGTCCGGGCTCTGTCTGGGCCATTCAAAAACAGTCACCGAGTTGTTCTGAAGCCACTCCTTCGGTATTTTAGCTGTGTGCTTAGGGTTAGTCTTTTTTGAAGGTGAATCTTCGGACCAGTCTGAGGTTCTGAGGACTCTGGAGAAGGTTTTCGTCCAGGATATCCCTTTACTTGGCCACATTCATATTTTCTTCAATTGCAACCAGTCTCCCTGTCCCCGCAGTTGAAAAACACCCGCACAGCATGATGCTGCCACCGCCACGCTTCACTGTTGGGACTGTATTGGCCAGGTGATGAGCAGTGCCTGGTTTTCTCCACACATGCCACTTAGAATAAGGCCAACAATTTTTACCTTGGTCTCATAAGACCAGAGAATCTTATTTCTCACCATCTTGGAGTCCTTCCAGTGTTTTTTGAGCAAACTCCATGCGGGCGAGGAGAGGCTTCCGTGGAGCTACTCTGCCATAAAGCCCCGACTCGTGGAGGATGGTTGACTTTCTAGAACTTTCGGGCATCTCCCGACTGCATCTCTGGAGCTCAGCCACAATGATCTTTGGGTTCTTCTTGACCTCTCTCCCCAAGGCTCTTCTCCCCAGATTACTCAGTTTGGCCGGACGGCCAGCTCTAGGAAGGGTTCCTGTCGTCCCAAAGGTCTTCCATTTAAGGCTTATGGAGCCCACTGTGCTCTTAGGAACCTTAAGTGCAGCAGAATTTTTTTTGTAACCTTGGCCACAATTCTGTCTCTGAGCTCTTCAGGCAGTTCCTTCGACCTCATGATTCTCATTTGCTCGGACATGCACTGTGAGCTGTAAAGTCTTATATAGACAGGGTTGTGGCTTTCCTAATCAAGTCCAATCAGTATAATCAAACACAGCTAAGGATGATCAGAAGAAATGGACAGCACTCGAGTTAAATATATGAGTGTCACAGCAAAGGATCTGAATACTGATGGCTGTGTGATATTTCAGTTTTTCTTTTTTAATGAATCAGCAACAATTTCAACAATTCCGTTTTTTCTGTCAATTTGATTTTAGCAAATGGCTGCAATACAACAGAGTGAAAAATTTAATGGTGTCTGAAGACTTTCCGTACCCACTGTATTTATATACAGTTGTTGAAATTTACAGTATTTTGTAGAACCACTCTTTTGAGCCAATACAGCCAGGAGTCTTTTTGGGAATGATGCAACAAGTTTTTCACACCTGGATTTGGGGATCCTGTGCCATTCCTCTTTGCAGATCCTCTCCAGTTCTGTCAGGCTGGATGGTGATGGTGAACGTTGGTGGACAGGCATTTTCAGGTCTCTCCAGAGATGCTCAATTGGGTTTAAGTCAGGGCTCTGGCTGGGCCTGAAAAGTACATTTTTCACTCTTTGTTATATTGCAGCCATTTGCTCAAATCATGTAAGTTCATTTTTTTCCTCATTAATGTACACACAGCACTCGATATTGACAGAAAAAAATTGTATTCTTGAAATTTTTGCAGATTCCTTAAAAAAGAAATACTGAAATATCACACAGCCATAAGTATTCAGACCCTTTGGTGTGACACTCATATTTATAACTCGAGTTCTGTAAATTTCTTCTGATTATCCTTGAGATGGTTCTACACCTTCACTGGAGTCCAGCTGTGTTTGATTACACTGATTGGAGTTGATTAGGAATGTCACACACCTGTCTATATGCTATTTGCCAAAAAAAAACAACTGAAGGACTCCAAGATGGTGAGAAATAAGATTCTCTGGTCGGATGAGACCAAGATAGAACTTTTTGGCCTTAATTCTAAACAATATGTTTGGAGAAAACCAGACCCTGCTCATCACCTGTCCAATACAGTCCCAACAGTGAAGCATGGTGGTGGCAGCAACATGCTGTGGGGGTGTTTTTCAGATGCAGAGACAGGACGACCGGTTGCAATCGAAGGAAGGATGAATGCGGCAAAGTACAAGGATATCCTGGACGAAAACCTTCTCCAGAGTGCTCAGGAGCTCACACTGGGCCGAAGGTTCACCTTCCAACAAGACAATGACCCTAAGCACACAGCTAAAATAACGAAGGAGTGGCTTCATAACAACTCTGTGACTGTTCTTGAATTGCCCTGTCAAAGCCCGGACTTAAACCCAATTGAGCATCTCTGGAGAGACCTAAAAATGGCTGTCCATCAACATTCACCATCCAACCTGACAGAACTGGAGAGAATCTGCAAGGAGGAATGGCAGATGATCCCCAAATCCAGGTGTTTAAAACTTGTTGCATCATTCCCAAAAAGACTCATGGCTGTATTAGCTCAAAATGGTGCTTCTACTCAATACTGAGTAAAGGGTCTGCATACTTATGGCTGTGTGATATTTCAGTTTTTCCTTTTTAATAAATCTGCAAAAATTTAAACAATGAATTTTTTTTCTGTCAATATGCATTGTGCATTGTGTACATTAATGAGGAAGATAAATGAACTTAAATGATTTTAGCAAATGGCTGCAGTATAACACAGAGTGAAAAATTTAAGGGGTGTCTGAAAACTTTCCGTACCTACTGTATATCTATCCATCCATCCATTTTCTGACGCTTATCCGAGGTCGGGTTGTGGGGGTAGTAGCTTTAGTAGAGAAGCCTAGACTTCCCTCTCCCCAGCCACTTCATCCAGCTCTTCTAGGGGGATCCAGAGGCGTTCTCAAGCCAGCCAGGAGACATAGTCTCTCCAGCGTGTCCTGGGCCGTCCCCGTTGTCTCCTCAAGGTGGGACATGGACGGAACTCCTCACCAGGGAGGCGTTCAGGAGGCATCCTAATCAGATGCCCCCAAGGCACCTCATCTGGCTCCTCTCAATGCGGAGGAGCAGCGGCTCTACTTTGAGCCCCTCCCGAATAACCAAGGTTCTCACCCTATCTTTAAGTAGACATGCAAACACCAAAGCCATGAAAAAGGTGACAAAATAATCCCCCGGACGCCCGCAGAGAATTATTTTTTTTTATTTTACCATAAATTAAGCAATCTGGAAGACTCTGAAGAGTACAATAAGGCAAAAAAGGACAAAAAAAAAAAATTTATGCAGAAAAACTTATTTACACCGCTCAAGTACATGATGTAAATTTGCCTCATTTCTTTGCTTTTTTGTTTTGGCCTCCTACTTGAGCCAGGCCCATCTCTACCTGCACCTGCACCTGCACCTGTTGCCTGCTTCAAGCTGTGCCACATGAATAGCATCCTCCTCTTTAAGCACTCTCATTCTGGAAAACAATTGACTAAAATCAGTCTGTTTCACTTCATTTTTCACTATTAGCAACTTCAAAGGCTAATTACAAATGCATCATCCAGGAAAATATTAAGTAGAATATTTTTCCATTTTTATTGGCCATTTCTGAAATTGAAGTTAGTTCTGTGTTGTGCCTTAATCCCTAACATCGCTCCGTCACTTAATACATTTAACATTAACATCCATGAACTAATTGGATAATTGTAGGCGCTTTTCCTAATTAATACAAAATGTACTCGCGCATCAGCTCTTGTCGCCGATGTTACATGTGCTTCGCGGTTCCGCTGGGACCACAACCAGAGCCACGACCCGCCGCGCCTCAATGCAAAAATACACCAGTGCAACAAATACGACACTGGCTCATCTGATGAGCAAAAGTTTTGCTTAAACGTAAGAATAGCAATAGAGGATGTCCGCTCCAGAGTTGGGTGGAGTACGCAAATATTGTACTCAACTAAGAGTACTGTTACTTGACAATAATGTGACTTCTTAAGAGTGAAAAGCACACAGTGAAGTACTGAGTAAATAGTGAGTAACTTCTGATTTTTTTAACCACAGCATGAACATCAATAACAAAACAAAAAATACAAAATAAAATGCGAATGTGCAAAATCTGATGTTGCTATGTGTGTGTGTGTGTGTGTGTGTGTGTGTGCACCGTCAAAACTGCAACATCTGCAATTTACTGCACGGTGTTTTTGAAAGTTATAAGTGAACCGAAATATCCACGTTTGGGCAGACAGTGCCAGAAAAATACTACACTACATGAAAGCTGTTGTTTTTGTTTGTCGAAATGTAAAAACGAGTAGCGTGCCGTTGCCTTCATGGTAACGACAACCTTCCCAAAATGGTGGCCACGTAGGCACGACAATCAGCTGGGCTGGCTTATTTAGTGTTAAAGGTCAAATGACGAAGATGTTACGGGGTCAGTTAAAATGTTATGTAATACATGCACGTAACTTCCAGCAAGTTTTCAACCATAGTTTAACTCAAACTTAGGTTTTAATGACGCCTATTGATCCTCCCCGAACATACCCGAAGCTCAGGACACCGGAGTGTGGTTACTCTATCCACCGCAAGGGCTACCAGACGTGACGTTGTAATTGCCAAACACAGAGCGCTACATACTATACGAACGTACATGTACATGTTTGAGCCGATCAGACAGTGACGATGACAAGCAGCCAAGTAGCAGCTGTACATCAGAAAAAGAGAGTGGTCACTGGCTCGATGTGACGGTACGTAAAACAAAAAAGCATGTCTTTTTATACATTCATGACTTGAAATAATGGCCCCCCCAGGGCTGCCAATATTTTTTTAGCACGACTCCACGTATTATATATTCATATATGTTTTAGTGACACGGCACAAGCTTTTACATGGTATGCAGTATTCCTATATATTGTGTGCCCCTCGCTCGAGTTGCGTTCTAACACGCCGCACACAAAGTCTTTGCCTTGTGTCTGTTTGCTTGTCATGTAGGGAAAAGTGCAGACGTCGGTACTGAAAACTACGGCGTGGGCCTTTTTTTCCTTCTCCCCATTGCATAGTCACCATAATAGAATCGTAGGTATATACAAGGAAATCCTCACCTCTTGTCTGCGCCGCTGCAGTGGCGGCTGCGAGATTTAGTTCTCTTGCTGGCAGTTGAGGTCCCGATGGCCGTAGGAAAAATAGTTGGCACTGCAGCTGGCTTCAGCCTCTACCCCTGTATCCAATGCTTGCTGCTAAGTCTTTCTCAAAACACGACAGTTCGAAGTGATCAGCACAGAGTTTGGAATGCTTGCTATGCACCCATAGCTGACCACATTTCTTCCCCTATCGATTGACTTTCCCTATCCACTGGTCACGTATTCCTTTTTCACTTGCAAAGCAAAAAAAAAATTTTAAATTAAAAAAAAAACCTCCGGCCGTTGCCTGAACCATTTTTACAACCAAATTCCACACAATAAACCATCGTGACATCGTTAAATCACACGACAACAAATATACAAGGACAGGAACAATCGCACACAACGAATGAACAGGATGTTTGGCTTGTGTGACGTCACAGCGCCGGAAAGAGACAAAGCCCGGAAGGCGCAGGATGTAAAAAGCAGAAGGCGCATTCTGCATCATATTTATCCATTGAACTGCTGTATATCTTCTATATAATCACTTTGAAATAGCAGTGGTGGTTTGTAAAGGGGTTCTGGAGTTATCAGGAAGGTTTTTAAAATCTTTGTCCTCTGACCTTTAATACCTATGCCCGGGAAGCCCAATAGAAGACGTGAGGTCATGTGACTTTGTGTTGTTTGATTGGTGAACTAGACAAACGTCACTAGCCCTTAAACTGGATTGGTGCCAACAGCGCCCGATGCGGAAGTCGAAGTCTCGCACACGAAATGATAAATTGATAAATAAGCAATAATTGATAAATAAAAGTAGAGAGCGACATTTAGATCATTGTAATGGAGTAAAAGTACCGGAAGTGTTTTTTCTGGTCTCATCAACTCCTGTGACTGATCGAAAGCAGGTCCCGAGCGCACACAGGTGGAACCTCAGGCCAATGCGCTCGCATATAAGTCCGCCGCGGAGTAATAGTCACAATTACATGTGTGTAGACGGTGGATGTGTGGAATGGATCTACCTCCCACAGCTTGTGATCTTAGGTGAGGGTAGGAACGTAGATCGGCCGGTAAATTGAGAGCTTCGCCTTAAGTCCTTCTTCACCACAACGGACTGATACAAAGACCGCATCACTGCAGATGTTGCACTGATGCACCTGATCTCTTCCCCGACCTGAAGAGGGTACCCCACCCTTTTCCGACTGAAGACAATGGTCTCAGATTTGGAGATTTGGGTTTCATCCCAACTGCTTCACACTCGCCTGCGAACCGCTCCAGTCAGAGTTGGAGATCACGGCTTGATGAAGCCAACAGAGCCACATCATCTGCAAAAAAACAGAGATGCAATACTGAGGCCACCAAAACGGACCCCCTCTACGCCTCGACTGCGCCTAGAAATTCTGTCCATAAACGCTATGAACAAAATCGGTGACAAAGGGCAGGCTTGGCGGACTCCAACCCTCATCGGAAACGAATCCGACTTATTGCCAGCAATCTGGGTTTGGTACCCCAAACTCCTGAAGCACCCCCACAGGACTCCCCTGAGGGTCACGCCTTCTCTAACTCCACAAAACACATGTCAACTGGTTGGGCAAACTCCCATACACCCTTGAGGACCATGCTGATGATCTAAAGCTGGTCCTCTGTTCCACGCCCAGAACGAAAACCACACTGCTCCTCCTGAATTTGAGATTCAACTTCCCGACGTACCCTTCTCTACTGCACCCCTGAATAGACCTTACCTAGGGGCTGAGGAATGTGATCCCCCTGTAGTTGGAACACACCCACTTCTTAAAAAGGTGACCACCAGCACAGTCTGCCAATCCAGACGCACTGTTCCCGATGTCCACGCAATGTTGCAGAGGGGTGTCCACCAGGACAGCCCCACAACATCCAGAGCCTTTAGGAACTCTGGGTGAATCTCATCCACCCCCGGGGCCTTGCCACCGAAGACCTTTTTAACCACCTCGGTAACCTCAACCCCAGAGATAGGAGAGCGCGTCTCAGAGACCCCAGGCTCTGCTTCCTCATGGGAAGGCGTGTCGGTGGAATTGAGGAGGTCTTCAAAGTATTCTGCCCACCAACTCACGTCAGCAGCCCCGCATTCCCACTATACACAGTGTTGATGGTGCACTGCTTCACCCATCTGAGACACCAGTTCCTCTAAGCCATCCGGAAGTCATTCTCCATGGCCTCACCGAACTCCTCCCCTGCCCGAATTTTAGCCTCAGCGACCACCAAAGCTGCATTCCGCTTGGCCAGCCGGGACCCATCAGCTGCCTCAGGAGTCCCACAGGCCAAAAAGGCCCGATAGCACTCCTTCTTCAGCTTGACTGAATCCCTCACCTCTGGTGTCCACCAACAGGTTTGGCGGTTGCCACCACGACAGGTACCGATCACCTTACGGGCACAGCTCCAGTCGGCCGCCTCAGCAATGGAGGACCGGAACATGCTCCACTCTGACTCAATGTCCCCCGCCTCCCCCGGGACGTGGTTGAAGTTCTGCTGGAGGTGGGAGTTGAAACTCCTTCTGACAGGGGATTCTGCCAAACATTACCAACAGACCCTCACAATACATTTGGGCCTGCCAGGTCGGACCGGCATCTTCCCCCACCTTCGGAGCAAACACACCAGCAGGTGGTGATCAGTTGACAGCTTCGGCCCTCTCTTCACCCTTGTGTCCAAGACATGCGGCCGCAAGTCCAATGACACGACCACAAAGTCAATCATCGAACTACGGTGCCAACTGCACGTATGGACACCCTTTGTCTTGAACATGGTGTTTGTAATGGACAATCTGTAATGAGCACAGAAGTCTAATAACAGAACACCGCTCGCGTTCTGATCGGGAGGGAGTGGGGGTGGAGGGGGGTGGTGGCGTTCCTCCCAATCACGCCCTTCCAGGTCTCACTGTCATTGCCCATTTGAGCATTGAAGTCCCCCAGCAGAACGATGGAGTCCCCAGCAGGAGCGCTCTCCAGCACCCCCTCCAGGGACTCCAGAAAGGGTGGGTACTCTGGACTGCTGTTTGGTGCATAAACAACAGTCAGGACCCATTCCCCCACCCGAAGGCGAAGGGCGGCTACTCTCTCGTCCACCGGGGTGAACCCCGATGTAGAGGCGCTGAGTCGGGGGGGTCAATAAGTATACCCATACCTGCTCGGTGTCACTCATCGTGGTCAACTCCAGAGTGGAAGAGAGTCCAACCCTTCTCAAGAGGACTGGTTCCAGAGCCCAAGCTGTGTGGATGCGAGCCTGACTATATCTAGTCGGAACTTCTCAACCTCACACACCAGCTCAGGCTCCTTCCCTGCCAGAGAGGTGACGTTCCACGTTCTTAGAGCCAGCTTCTGTAGCGGCTCTAGGAATGGCTTGCCAAGGTCCCTGCTTTCGGCCACCGCCCAGCTCACACTGCACCCGACCCCTAGGCACGGTGTACAAATAGATATAAATAAATTAA
Organism: Phyllopteryx taeniolatus; assembly: GCF_024500385.1. Lineage (NCBI taxonomy): Eukaryota > Metazoa > Chordata > Actinopteri > Syngnathiformes > Syngnathidae > Phyllopteryx > Phyllopteryx taeniolatus. The sequence continues at coordinate 20,869,693 of NC_084516.1, forward strand.
AATAGTCATGGGTAAAAATATTAGTCTACCCTTGTTTTTTCTGTTTATTGTTAATTTTTCATGCCTTGGTACAAGTAAAATATATGGAAGACAAGGAAAAAATCTCATAAGAGTTTAAGAGCTTCTTCATAATAACCCAAATAATATTTACTAATACAAGTGTCACATTTGGAAAGGCTAAATGTGGAGGAATTAACAGAAGTCCAAAAATCTAAATACAAAGTAACAAAGGAACACGAGGGGACAAAGAACACACCACTACAACACGGAACCAGGAAAACACGTGAGACAAGACTCTAATCGACATCGACATATGACATTCGACAATGAACCAACAACACTGAAAGAAACCAGGGAACTAAATACAAACAAATTGACGAGACAACGAGGAACACCTTGAAAAGACACGAGCGGCTGGAGGGAGCTGATTGGTTGACACAAGGTAGAGGGGTGAGGAGAACAGCTGGACACAATAACCAAATGAGCACACGAGACATGAACAACATGGGACACAGGAAAACATGAAACAAAACTAAACAATCTAAACTAAAAGACAGACCATGACAGTACCCGCCCCTCCTTAAGGAGCAGATCCCAGACGTTCCCCAAAAGGCACAAAAACAAAACAAAAAAGTGTAGAAAACAGGGTGGGGGGCCCAGAGGGTCCTGGACAGCAACCAGATGTGCGGTGCTTGGCTGGGCCATTCAGGAGGTCGGCCAAGACGCCAAGCACAAGGGTTTCTAATGGGTTGTTCGGGCGGACGACCATGACGCTGGACCCAACGGCAATGCAGAGATCAGGCAAGAGGGTTTCGTGGCGGCAGCTCGACGAGCAGCGCCGGAGCAAGGACAAGTGGCGGCCGCTGGACGAGCGGCGCCGGAGCAGGGTCGGGCGGCGGCCGATGGACAAGCGCCACCGGAGCAAGGTCGGGTGACGGTCGCTGGACAAGCGCCACCGGGGCAAGGACGGGTGGGAGCCGCTGGACGAGGGCCCCCGGATCCAGGTCGGGTGGCGGCCGCACAGTATGCGCCGCTGGAGGCCGCAGCTGCCGGGGAGCAGGAACAGGGCCATGCTGCAGCTGCCGGGGAGCAGGAACGGGGGCTTGCTGCAGCTGCCAGTGAGCAGGAACGGGGGCCTGCTGCAGCTGCCAGGGAGCAGGAACGGGGGCCTGCTGCAGCTGCCGAGGAGCAGGAACGGGGGCCTGCTGCAGCTGCCGAGGAGCAGGAACGGGGGCCTGTTGTAGCTGCCGAGGAGCAGGCACGGGGTCTGCATTCGCCTTCTGCCGCCATAGAGGTTTGGGAACACAGGAAACAAGAGGGGCAGAGTGCACAGGAACTCGGGAAGGTGAACTAGGAAAGACGGGTGGTACGAAACAAGGTGATGAAATAGGCACAGAATGAGGTGACTTGGGGACAGGTTTGGATGGACGTGATTTGGTCAAAGGCCAGGAACGAGGTGTGGAAACGGGAGCAGAATGACGTGACAACAAACCTTGACTTTTACTTGGGCGCCTTCGTTTCCCACCACACGGAGGTCCCGTGTAGATGGCCAAACGGGTGCCCAAGTAAAGGTCAGAGGGAAATGACTTGGGCTAGGACTCACAGGGTTCAGAAAAGGGAAAACATGACAAAAACTGACTAGGACCAGAAAAACTAGGGAAAGAACTGGAAAAAGGTGTTGGAGTCAGAATCTGAAAGGTGGTTAACTAAATCGGGGCCATCTTCACAAACGGAAAAATTAGAATAAAAAAAACGTGGAGGTAAAATGGTAGAACAGTGTGAATAACAAGGACTTTTGAAGTCACAGATGAAAAGGACAGGACAAGAAAGAACAAAAGGGCTTACTGGAAAAGGATAGGTTTGGTCGGCAGGCTGAGGGCGCTGGGAGGAAGACAGGCGGGGTGCACGGCGATGCAGAGTGCTTCCCTTTTGTGGTTGGTTCATTCTGTCAGGGTCGGGTTTTCATGGTGGTGTTGCAGGCAAGGCAAAAAGTGGAGGACCCAAGTGCAGGGAAGCAGGGAGGCAAGACAGGATTGCAGGAGTCTCAAAAAAGTATTTTTTAGTTTGTTGTTCCAGAACAAAAGGCAAACAAGGATCAAGGAGGTAGGTAAATGCTAAATTAACAAAGTCCAAAAATCTAAATACAAAGTAACAAAGGAACACAAGGGGACAAAGAGCTCACCACTACGAGACGGGACCAGGAAAACATTACGTGAGACAAGATTACAATCGAAATCGACAAATGACATTAGACAATGAACCAACAAGCACTGAAAGAAACCAGGGAAGCAAATAGAAATAAAGGAGACAACAAGGAACACCTGGACAAGACACGAGTGGCTGGAGGGAGCTAATTGGTTGACGAGGACAGGTGGACACAATAACGAAATAAGCACACATGACATGAAGAACGAAACAAAAGAAAACATGAAACTAAACTAAAACACAGACCATGATACTAAGCTTATGTATTCTTCAGGTAATATACTGTACCTTTAGTTGTACCATGCAGGCATTAAAATGAATAAGAAATTGAAGAAACCAGGGAAGCCTAATCTTTTTTTTTCTATGATTGGAATATCATACATATACAGTGCTATATATAGATATAGAAATGTATACACATACATACACACACATATTTGATATATAATGGATATGATAATGAGGGCATTGATCTAATAAATTTTTTGAAAATGACTTTAGGATGGGCTAGTTACTTTATTACATTATTTTTCAAGATGATCAAGATGATATTTTCAATTAATGAAAATGAAAATAAAATTAAGTTGTTTTGTCAGATTTACTTATGTTTTCGATTTTTGCCGTGGTATCGTTCCAGTACCAGGATGATTTTAGCTCTTTTGAATATCTTTGTTTTTTGTTAAAGGTGACCCAAAGGATATTGTATATAAATAATTGATAGACCTCCAAGACACAATTGAAAATTTATGGCGGATTTTTAAGAACTGCTGTCAGTTATTTATACTGACTACAACTACAGGGTATTTTGTCATCACGGGAGACTTTAACATTCATGTTGACAATAACATGGGGGGGGGGGGGGGGGGTGGAGTCAAAACAACTCCCAACTTTACTGGACACATTTGACCTCTCTCAACATATTAAGAGTCCAACCCACACTCCAGGTCACATCTTAGACCTGGTCATCTCGAAGGATATTGAAATTCTATCAGTTGAGATTAAGGATATGGCTATTTCTGTATTCTTTGAATTACAGATTCTCCCAAAAGTTCAGACCTCTGTCGATTAAGAAAGGGTGCATAAATGAGAGTACCGACACTAGGTTTATGGAGACAATAGCTGTGCCACAAACTGTGAATACTGAGACAGTTGATGACCTTTTGGAGAATTTCACCTGGAAAATCTCAAATGTCATCAATGCTGTCGCCCCTATTAAAACTAAGGCAATCTTGAGGCAGTCACTGATGGTTTAGTGGTACACTCGCCTGACTTTGGTGCGGGCAGCGTGGGTTCAGTTCCCACTCAGTGATGGTGTGAATGTGAGCGGGGTTGGTTGTCCGTGTCTGTATGTGCCCTGCGACTGACTGGCGACCAGTTCAGGGTGTAGTCCGCCTTTCGCCCCAAGTCAGCTGGGATAGGCTCCAGCGCCCCGCGACCCTAACCAGGATAAGCGGTGTTGAAAATGGAATGGAACAATCTTGAGGTGATCTAGAACACCGTGGAGGACCACAATGATGGTAAAAACCTAAATCAAAGTGTAGGAAAGCAGAACGCAAGTGGAGAAAACCTCTACAGACAAAATTTTAACCAAGAGTTAGTCAAGGCTAGGCAGCAACACTCTGCTGAAATCATCAGTCAGAACTTCAACAATACTCGCACTGTGTTTTAGACTTTACACGATCAGGATTTTTGGGGCCGATCACCGATCAGCAAGATTAAAAAAACGATAAATGATCACAAGATCAATCAAGAACAATGTATCTGTTTACATGACTTGTTCATTTATTGTATATACTTGTGTACTGTATACTTGAGTATCTTCAAACGTATTCTAGCTTTTGGATTCATACGTGACAGCGACGCGGAGTAAACGCCATTGATCGGATCAGCGCATTATGACAGGAAAGTCGATTGGCCGCTCAGCATAAAATGCAAATTATTGGCCGATAACGATCAGGCCGATCAGATCGGTGTAAAGGCTACTCTGTTTGCTGTGGTTGACAAGCTCACAACCTAAGTGAAAAAATACAATGCATCAGGTTAAATATCAGCACAAATGAGCAAAATGATAAAATGATACTACATCTGAATTACCATGTCAGAATTTGATACAGTTGACCAAAAAAACTGTAGAGAAAACGGTTCAGTAGCTGAAACCATCACCGAGCTGTCTTGGCTCAATACCATCTGACTTTTTCAAAGCTATTGCGAAGTCTGTGCTAGCTGATTTGCAGCGAATAATCAATTGCTCACTTCAGTCAGGCGAGTTTCCTAAAGCTCTTAAAGTTGCTGACATTAAGCCTCGTCTCAAAAATAGAATGCTGGACGCTTCCATGTTAGTAATCTAGAGACCCATCTCAAATCTCCCTTTCATAGCTTTGAGAAAGTTATTTTGAATTAACTCAGCAATTTCTTGAATTTAAATTGACTTTTGGACAAATTTCAATCAGGTTTTCGAACTCATCACAGTACGGAATCTACTCTTATCAAAGTGCTAAATGATACAAGGTTGAATACTGACTCTGGAAAGGTGTCAATCGTGGTCTTGCTGGATCTCAGTGCAGTTTTTGATACGTTAGATCATAATACACTGCTGAACAGGTTGGAAACGTGGGTAGAACTAAATGTAACAGTACTTAAATGGTTCAGGTCCTACCTGGAGGAAAGGAGTTATTTTGTAACCATTGGAAGGGTTCAATCCCATCGAATGGCAATGACCTATGGGGTCCCCTCAAGGGTCAGTTCTTGGACTCCTCCTGTTCAGCCTGTATATGCCCTTGGGTAAAATTCTTCAGAACTTTAATTGTGACTATCATTGCTATGCAGATGACACAGTTATATCTAGTAGTCTCTCCAGAGGACTACTGTTCAATTGAGGTGTTGTGTCACTGTCTAAAACATAAATAACTGGATGAGCCAAAATGTTCTTCAATTAAACCACAACAAAACTGAGATAATTGTTTTGGGCAATAAAGAAAAGAGGATTGCTGTTAGTAAATACCTGGAGTCACTATCTTTAAAAACCAAAGACCAAGTCTGAAACCTTGGTGTTCTGATAGATTCCGACCTGATTTTCAACAGTCATATCAAATCAATGACTAAAACTGCCTTTTACCATGTGAAGAACATATCCAGAGTGAAGGCCTGCTGTGTCAAGCAGACCAGGAGAAGCTCATCCATGCTTTTATCCCAAGTAGACTTGACTATTGTAATGGTCTCCTGACTGGACTCCCCCAAAAGAGCATTAAAAAGCTGCAGCTCATTCAGAATGCTGCAGCTCGGGTTCTGACCAGAACAGAGAGGTCAGGGCATTTTACTCCAATTCTAAAGTCTCTACACTGCCTCCCAGTCAGCTTTAGAATACATTTTAAAGTTCTGCGACTGGTCAATAAATCACTAAATGGTTTAGGTCCTGAATACATGAAAGAAATATACATTTAGTAGGGCTCTGAGATCTACAGACTCAGATCAAAAAGTGGAGCACAAGAGTCCAAAGTAAACATGGTGAAGCAGCACTTAGCTATTATGCCGCACACAAATGGAATACGTTGCCAACAGAAGTGACATCGGCCCCAAGTGTGAATGTTTTTAAGTCCAGGTTCAAAACTCTTCTTTTTCCTCGTGCCTTTTAGAGCATTTCCACTTTTAAATGAACGCTGTTTTCATTGTACTTTTATTTTTCTCTTTGGTTTAAATGTTTATAAGGTGTTTTTTTCTTTTTAAATGCTTTTAATCATGTAAAGCACCTTGTATATGAAATGCGCTCTATAAATAAATTTGCTTTGCTGAAATCGATACATTTACTTCCAGAAGGCTAACTTGCCAAGCACAGATCGATCCAGTTGGATCGCAGAAATATATATCGATGCATCGAAATAATGAATCAATCATTACATCACTAGCTCTGGCGATACTGAGCTTTTTGTGTGGAGGGGAAAAAAAATTGCCTTTTTGGGGAACGCTTTTGTCTTACACCACCTGTCAAAAATCGGGTCCAAATAACACCTTCAAATTTGAGTAAAACGCTACTACTTAATTATTTCTCAACGTATTGCTAGAGAAATTAACACACTAATGTAATTGGCCATGATGAATTAGATTTTGAACTCATTTCTTATGAAAATGCTCATGTAAAGGTTCTAATTAGCAAACATTGACAAAAATGTCAAATTTCATAATTCTTTCAAGGGATGGACGATTATTTGATCAAAAAGAAAATAATGAAGCCACGCTGTGCAATTTTGGACATGAATATACTTAAACTTAAAACATACATACTGCACATATTAAAAAAAAATATATATAGGCCCCCTTCTCAAATTGTTACATTTTTGCATAGTTTCTCCACTTTAATGTTTAAGATCCTCAAACAAATATACAGTAAATATCAGACAAGTGAACTTCAAATGCTGTTTTTAAATGGGTATTTCATTTATTAAGGAAAACAATATATTCAACGTAACCTGGCCCTGTGTGAAAAAGTAATGGCCCCCTAAACCTAATAACTGGTTAGGCTATCCTCAGCAGCAACAACTGAAATCAAGTGTCAAGAGTCTTTCCCATCTCTGTGGAGAAGTTTTGGCCGACTCTTTCCTGCAGAATTGTTTGAGGGTTTTCAAGCATGAACGGCTTTTTTAAGGTCATGCCACTGCATTTCAACCGGATTCAAGCCTGGACTTGGACTAGGCCACGCCAAAACATTGATTTTTTATTTTTTAGCCATTTAGAAGTTGACTTGCTGCTGACTTTTGGATCGTTATCCTGCTGCAGAACCTCAGGGCGCTTCAGCTTGAGGTCACAAACTGATGACTGAACATTCTCCTTCAGAATTTTCTGTTAAAGAGCAGAATTCATGGTTACGACAGTCACAGCAAGTTGTCCAGGTCATGAGGAAGCCAAGCAGCCAAACCCTATCACACTACTACCACCATATTGGACTGATGGTATGATGTTCTTTCTGTGAAATGCTGTGCTACATTTATGCCAGATATAACGAGGCACACACTTTCCAAAAAAACTCAACTTTCATCTTGTCAGTCCATATAATATTCGAGCAAAAGTCTTGGGAATCATTCAGATGTTTTTTTGCAAAGGTAAGACGCCCCTTTATGTTCTTTTTGGTCAGCAGTGGTTTTGGCCTTGGACCTCTGCCATGGATGTCGTTTTTGTCCAGACTCTTCCTGATTGTTGTGTTATGAACACTGACCTTAACTGAGGCAAGGGAGGCCTGTAGTTCTATCGAAGTTGTCTTGAGTTCCTTTGCGGCATCCTGGATGAGCCATTGCTGTTCTCTTGGGGTAATCTTTGTAGGCCGGCCACTCCAGGGAAGGTTCACCACTGTTCCATGTTTTCTCCATGTGAGAATAATGGCTCTCCCTATGGTTTGCTGGAATCCTCAAGCTTTAGAAATAGCTTTTGTAACCCTTTCCAGAATGACAGATGTCAATGACTTTATTTCTCGACTGTTCAGGAATTTTGTCGCAGCTTTTTCAGATCTTTTGTCCAACTTAATTATGTCGGGACAGATTCTGTTAAGTTATTTCTTGATTGATAAGGTCTGGAGGTAATGAGGGGTGGGTGTGATCAGTGAAAATTAACCAAAAATTGTGATTAGCCGCGGCACGGTGGACGAATGGTTAGAGCGTCTGCCTCGCAGTTCTAAAGACCGGGGTTCAATCCCCGGCCCCGCTTGTGTGGAGTTTGCATGTTTTCTCCGGGCACTCCGCTTTCCTCCCAGATCCCAAAAACATGCATTCATTGGAGACTCTAAATTGCCCGTAGGTGTGACTGTGAGTGGAAATGGTTGTTTGTTTGTATATGCCCTGCGATTGGCTGGCAACCAGTTCAGGGTGGACCCCGCCTCCTGCCCGATGATAGCTGGGATAGGCTCCGGCACGCCCGCGACCCGCGTGAGGAGAAGCGGCTCAGAAGATGGATGGATGGATGGATGGATGGATGTGATTAGCCACAATTAATTCATCATTTACCAAGTAATTGCTTTTTCACACAGAGCCAGATAACTTGAATAGTTCCTCCCCCCTCTTAAAAAAATGAAATCACTTAAAAACAGCATTTTAAGTTCACTTGGTTTATACTGTATTTGTCTGATATTTACATTTGTTTGATGATCTTAAACATTAAAGTGGGGAAACTTAGCAGAAATCTAAGAATTTGAGAAAGGGGCCAAAACTTTTCCACGGCACTGCAATACATACGGTAATGGGATTAGTCGTTCAGGGTGAGGAGAAACAAAATGTAAATAACCAGTTAAAATGCAATTTGTCATTGTCCCTTTCACTGCAATTAACTTTTTTCTTTCCCTTATTGAATACATATTTTGTTCACAAAAGGTATAATTAAAACATTGTGTTTTTTGTGTAATATGTCATTTGAACAATATTCCCCAAAGTTCTTTTACTATTTTTTTTTGTTTTTTTTTTTAATTATCATCTATTTTTCAGTCAACTATTATTTGGGGTAGGCTCCAGCGCTCCCGCGACCGTTGTGGGGATGAGCGGCTCAGATAATGGATGGATGGATGATTTGGGGTTGGGGGGCTGGTTGCAGTACATGACGGCGCCGCTCGTTTCGATTTACAGTCATATCACTGTCCATTTTGAAATGTCCACTGATCAATTGCAATGATAGCTTAATTACATTTCCGGACTACTTATGAAAGTAGAGGTTCAAGTCAGCACAACGAGCAGACAGATGAAAACATGTTTTAACGCTTTCGACATCTTACCGTGTCTAGCGTAATAACGCAGCAAACGCTATCTTGTGATTTCAACTATTACTTTATGACACGATTGTAACGACTCGGTTGCGTTCATGCAACGGGTTTAACGTGACTAACGTGTACGGTTCTACAAAGTCAATTCCATCATCAGTATTAACATAACAAAACCGCACACCATCCAATCGTTTAACAGTCAAATATTGAAACAAAATGTTTACTAACCGGACAGCACAGATCCTCATCGCCTCCTTTCTGCCAGTGAATTTACTGAATTCAGTTTTCTGCTGGAAGGCAACCTGCAACTAATCAAGTTGAAATGCTTTTTAAACTAAGCTAGCTTCGTTGCTATCGTTAGCCACAACGACAAATGACAGAAAACGTTACATAATGCAGCTCGTGGCGTAGCGTCTCATACATGCTCATGTTCATGTGCAAGTGCAGAGGAATACTCTCGGCGATGTCGACATTCTTGTCTTAAAGAACAGCGAACTGTTTCGAGTGGCTTCTGTTGCAGATGTTTTCATTGGAATCGCAATTTTCTTCTACACACGAGCAGATTCGTCACTGTACCAGCCGAGCAAAATGAGCATCCCGGATTTATGGACGTCGGGAAAAAGGGGGAGAAAAACTATTTGGTGCACCTTTCTTTCTAAATGTGTTTTAAAAATAAATAAAATAGAAAAAATAAATCAATAAAAAAGACAATTTATGCCAATATTGATGGATACAAATGATCTCAGTTTACCGTGTGTGTGTGTATATATATATATATATATATGTGTGTGTATGTCTATATAATAAGATCAAAAATTAAGTTATGTGTAATAATGTGAAATGATACAGGGAAAAATAATTGAACACGCCAACTGGCATTTATTTAAGTCTTTGTACAAAAGCGTTGGTTTGCAATGACAGGTTCAAGATGCCTCCTGTGTGGAGAAACTAGTCGCATGCATTGCTCTGGTGTGATTTTGGCCCATTCCTCCACACAAGCAGTCTTCAAATCTTGAAGGTTCTTGAGTTTCAGTTCTTTCCATAGATTTTCAATTGGATTCAAGTCAGATGATGGGCTGGGCCATTCGAGCAGTTTTTCTTCTTCTTCTTTGAAACCAATTGAGAGTGTCTTTTGGATTATCCTGATGAAATGTCCACTCTCATTTCATTTCTATCATCCTCGTAGATGGCAGCAGATTTTTCTCAACGTCTCGGTAAATTTGCCCATTCGTCCTTCCTTCAATAATGTGAAGTTTACCCGTCCCATTTGCTGAAAAGCAGCCCCACACCATCACGTTCCCACCTCCGAACTTCACTGTCGACATGGTGCTTTTAGGCCGATGTGCAGTGCCATTTCTCCTCCAAACGTTGTGTGCATTATGGCATCCAAACAGTTCAATTTTGCTCTCATCCGACCACACTGTATTCTCCCAGTATTTAACTGGCTTGTCCAAATGTTCAGCCAACTTTAAACGAGCTTTGACATGCTTTTTTTTTTTTCCAGCAATGGGGTCTTGCGTGATGAGCGTGCAGACAGGCCTTGGCGGCGGAGTACATTACTCACTGTTTTCCTTGTGACAACAGTACCTGCTAACTCCAGGTATTTTTTGAAGCTCTCCACAGGTGGTCCTTGGCTCTTGGACAACTCTTACTATTATTCTTTGCACTCCTCTGTCAGACATTTTGCGAGCAGCACCTGATCGAGGATAACTGATGGGGGTATGATTGGCTTTCCACTTATTATTATGGCCCGTACCGTGTTCACTGGAACATTCAGAAGCTCAGATATCCACCCGTAACCAATGCCATTGTTATGTTTCGAAACAACTCGTTCGCTCTGGTCTTGAGACAGCTCTTTGTTCTTAACCATCATGAGATGTGTCTTGACTCACACCTTGGGAATGACTCACACCTTTTTATAGGCCGTCAATTAGGATTGAACCAGCTGATATTCATTTGCACTGACAAGGTGCTGGATTGCTGTTTATTTTTGATAGATTTGAGGTGTTGTCTTGGCTTTCCATGCCTTTTTGCACCTCCCCTTCGTCATGTGTTCAATACTCTTTCACATTATGACACACAACTTAATTTCTGATCTTATTTGTTGTATTTTATTTGTATATATGGATTACATGGGTTGTTCTCAACATCTGGTGAAAATGTAATGTCAGTAGCACCTTTGGAAATGTATTTAGTGAGAAAAATGGTGACCTGTTAAATACTTATTTGAACCGCTGTATGTGGATGAGAAAATATAAATATATATATATATATATATACACAATGGGTATGGAAAGTATTCAGACCCCCTTAAATTTTTCACTCGTTGTTATATTGCACCCGATATTGAGAGAAAAAAATTGAATTGTTGAAATTTTTGCAGATTTATGAAAAATGAAAAAATGAAATATCACACAGCCATATTCAGTATTCAGACCCTTTGCTGTGACACTCATTTTTAACTCGGGTGCTGTCCATTTCTTCTGATCATCCTTGAGATGGTTCTACACCTTCACTGGAGTCCAGCTGTGTTTGATTATACTGATTGGACTGGATTAGGAAAGACACACCCCTGTCTTGAGAAGACCTTACAGCTCACAGTGCATGTCAGAGCAAATGAGAATCATGAGGTCAAAGGAACTGTCTGAAGAGCTCAGAGGCAGAATTGTGGCAAGGCACAGATCTGGCCAAGGTTACCAAAAAAATTCGGCTGCACTTAAGGTTCCTAAGAGCACAGTGGCCTCCATAATTCTTAAATGGAATATGTTTGGGATGACCAGAATCCTTCCTATAGCTGGCCATCCGGCCAAACTGAGTAATCTGGGGAGAAGAGCCTTGGGGAGAGAGGTCAAGAAGAACCCAAAGATCACAGAGTGGCCCGACGGAAGCCGCTCCTCAGCGCAAGACACATGAAAGCTCGCATGGAGTTTGCTAAAAAAAACACCTGAATGCAAATAAGATTCTCTGGTCTGATGAGACCAAGATAGAGCTTTTTGGCCTTATTTATCAGTAGTATGTGTGGGAAAAAAACAGGCACTGCTCATCACCTGTCCAATACAGTCCCAACAGTGAAGCATGGTGGTCGTAGCATCATCCTGCGAGGGTTTTTTTCTGCTGCAGGAACAGGGCGACTGGTTGCAATCGAAGGAAAGATGAATGGGGCCAAGTACAGGGATATCCTGGACGAAAACCTTCTGCAGAGTGCTCAGGACCTCAGACTGGGCCGAAGGTTCACCTTCCAACAAGACAATGAACTGTTCTTGAATGGCCAGCCAGAGCCCTGACTTAAACCCAATTGAGCATCTCTGGAGAGAACTGAAAATGGCTGTCAACCAACGTTTACCATCCAACCTGACAGAACTGGAGAGGATCTGCAAGGAGCAATGGCAGAGGATCCCCAAATCAAGGTGTGAAAATCATTCCCAAAAAGACTCATGGCTGTACTAGCTCAAAAGGGTGCTTGTACTAAATACTGAGCAAATGATCTGAATACTTATGGCTGTGTGATATTTCAGTTTTTCTTCTTTTCCTTTCGACTTGTCCCGTTAGGGGTCGCCACAGTGCGTCATCCTTTTCCATGTAAGCCTATCTCCTGCATCCTCACCTCGAACACCAACTGCCCTCATGTCTTCCCTCACGACATCCATCAACCTTCTCTTGGGTCTTCCTCTCGCTCTCTTGCCTGGCAGCTCCATCCTCATCATCCTTCTACCAATGTACTCACTATTTCTCCTGGTCTGGACGTGTCCAAACCATCGAAGTCTGCTCTCTCTAACTTTGTCTCCAAAACATCGAACCTTGGCTGTCCCTCTGATGAGCTCATTTCTAATTTGATCCAACCTGGTCACTCCGAGAGCCAACCTCAACATCTTCATTTCCGCCACCTCCAACTCTGCTTCCTGTTGTCTCTTCAGTGCCACTGTCTCGAATCCGTCCATCATGGCTGGCCTCACCACTGTTTTATAAACTTTGCCCTTCATCCTAGCAGAAACTCTTGTGTCACATAACACACCTGACACCTTCCTCCACCCGTGCCAACCTGCTTGGACCCGTTTCTTCAATTCCTGACCACACTCACCATTGCACTGGACGGTTGACCCCAAGTATTTCAAGTCCTCCACCCTTGCTATCTCTTCTCCCTGTAGCCTCACTCTTCCCCAGCCACCCCTCTCATTCATGCACATATATTCTGTTTTACTTCGGCTAATCTTCATTCCTCTGCTTCCTAGTGCATGCCTCCATCTTTCTAACTGTTCCTCCAGCTGCTCTCTGCTTTCACTGCAGATCACAATGTCATCTGCAAATATCATGGTCCCTGGGGATTCCAGTCTAACCTCATCTGTCAGCCTATCATTCACCACTGCAAAAAGGAAGGGGCTCAGGGCTGATCCCTGATGCAGTCCCACGTCCACCTTAAATTCTTCTGTCACACCGACAGCACACCTCAGCGCTGTTCTGCTGCCCTTGTACATGTCCTGTATTATTCTAACATACTTCTCTGCCACTCCAGACTTCCGCATGCAGTACCACAGTTCCTCTCTGGGTACTCTGTCATAGGCTTTCTCTAGATCTACAAAGACACAATGTAGCTCCTTCTGACCTTCTCTGTACTTTTCCATCAACATCCTCAAGGCAAATAATGCATCTGTGGTACTCTTTCTAGGCATGAAACCATACTGTTGCTCGCAAATACTCACTTCTGTCCTGAGTCTAGCCTCCACTACTCTTTCCCATAACTTCATTGTGTGGCTCATCAACTTTATTCCTCTATAGTTCCCACAGCTCTGCACATCACCTTTGTTCTTAAAAATGGGCACCAGCACACTTTTCCTCCATTCCTCGGGCATCTTCTCACCCGTTAGAATTCTATTGAACAAGCTGGTCAAAAACTCCACAGCCACCTCTGCTAGATGCTTCCATACCTCCACAGGAATGTCATCAGGACCAACTGCCTTTCCATTTTGCCTTTCTAACTTCCCCCTTACTAATCATTGCCACTTCCTGGTCCACCACACTTGCCTCTTCTACTCTCCCTTCTCTCATTTTCCTCATTCATCAACTCCTCGAAGTATTCTTTCCATCTAGCTAGCACACTGCTGGCACCAGTCAACATATTTCCATATTTCAGTATTTATTTTTGAATAAATCTGCAAACATTTCAACAATTCCGTTGTTTTCTGTCAATATGGGGTGCTGTGTGTACATTAATGAGGAAAAAAATGAACTTGAATGATTTTAGCAAATGGCTGCAATATAACAAAGAGTGAACATTTTAAGGGGGTCTGATTACTTTCCGTACCCACTGTATATGAATGAATGAGAATATGTATATTCGTAGTCCAAGTTTCACTAGCGTCAGTGAGGACTGGTAAAATACATTGATGGAAAACTTTTCTTTTCAAGCAAATGGGAAGATCGCTCTTGACTATAACACTCAGCCTTCCATCAGCCTGCCAGGCAAGCTTTATGCGGCGTTCAACTTCAGTGTTTGTATTTCTATCCTTTGTTACAAGTTGGCCTGAATAAACGTAGTTGTCGACGGCGTCTAGGACATCTTTTTGTGGACAGTAACGAGCGAACATGACCTTTCTTGTGTGTTTGTTCATTTTGAGACCTGAGCGACAGCTTTCTGAGTCTAATTCCTGAATACAACGGTGCAGAATAAAAGTATGTCGTTTGCAAAAAGAAGATGGCTCAAATAAGCGGCGTTCATTTTTAGTCCCCTTCTTTTTCCCAATTGAGCTTTTTAAATATTTCTTCAAGGCAAGCTGTAAATACCTTCGGAGACAGTGTGTCGCCTTGCTTGACGCCTTCTATCCATCCATCCATCCATTTTCTGAGGTCGGGTCGCGGGGCAGCAGCAGGGACGCCCAGACTTCCTTCTCCCCAGCCACTTCATCCAGCTCTTCCAGGGGGATCCCGAGGCGTTCCCAGGCCAGCCGAAAGACGTAGTCTCTCCGGTGTGTCCTGGGTCGTCCCCGGGGTCTCCTCCCGGTGGGACGTGTCCGGAACACCTCACCGGGGAGGTGTCCGGGAGGCATCCGAATCAGATGCCCCAGCCACCTCATTTGGCTCTTCTGGAGCAGCGGCTCTACTCTGAGATCCTCCCGGATGACCGAGCTTCTCGCCCTAACTCTAAGGGAGAGCCCGGACACCCTGCGGAGGAAACTCATTTCGGCCGCTCGTATCCGGGATCCCGTTCTTTCGGTCACGACCCACAGCTCCTGACCATAGGTGAGGGTAGGAAAGTAGATCGACCGGTAAATTGAGAGCTTCGCCTTTCGGCTTAGCTCCTTCTTTACTACAACGGACCGATACAAAGTCCGCATCACTGCAGACGCTGCACCGATCCGCCTGACGATCTCCCGTTCCATTCTTCCCTCACTCGTGAGCAAGACCCCAAGATACTTGAGCTCCTCCACTTGGGGCAGGATCTCATCCCCGATCACGCCACCCTTTTCCGACTCAGGACCGTGGTCTCAGATTTGGAAGTGCTGATTCTCATCCCAGCCGCTTCACACTCGGCTGCAAACTGCTCCAGTGAGAGTTGGAGATCACGGCTTGAGGAAGCCAACAGAACCACATCATCTGCGAAAAGCAGAGATGCAATACTGAGGCCACCAAACCGGACCCCCTCTACGCCTCGGCTGCGCCTTGAAATTCGGTCCATAAAAGTTATGAACAGAATTGCTGTTGCCTTTTCCTAGACTTATTTGCACTCTTTCATCATCAGTTCGTATTGAACCAGAAGAATCGTTGTATATTGATTGTCGAATGTTGATAGAAGTGGGCTCCATCCCTGGATTTACCAGCATCTGCAGTATCGAAGTGGTGGTGACTGAGTCAAACGCTTTCTCATAGTCGATGAAGGCTCCACACAGAGGCATTTCGTATTCGTTGTGTCGTTTGATTGTTTGTTGAACTGGATGTATGCGGTCCATAGTATTAAAACCGCTGCGAAAACCCGCTTGTTCTATCGGCTGGGCTTCTTTGAGTTTGATTCCTATTCGTTTGTCCAATATGCTTGCAAAGACTATAAATGTTGATGTTTTATTTTAGTTTATCTTTATGCATACATATAAGGCAGCACAGTGACCGAATGGTTAGCACATCTGCCTCACACTTCTGAGGATCAGAATCAGAATCATCTTTATTTGCCAAGTATGTCCAAAACACACAAGGAATTTGTCTCCGGTAGTTGGAGCCGCTCGAGTACGACAACAGACGGTCAATTGACAGAACACTTTGGAGACATAAAGACATTGACAAAAAACAATTGTGCAAAAAGATGCAGAGTCCTCTAAGCACTTGGAGCAGTTCGAATAACTAATATTGCAATAGACCGGTGCAATGAGCATTGTGCAAGGGGCGCTGAGACTTCAAGGAGCGGATGCGGTTGAAAGTGACGAGTAGTGCGATCATCTGGGACAATGTCGATTGTGCAAATGTTACAGATACTCCTCAATCAGTGTGCAAATGGAGCAGATGCTACTCTGGCATGAGTGGCCACTATATGCAAATAGTGCATGCAGCATGGCGAGACAACGACAGCGAGTGCACGAGTAATACATCATTGGCCCCACAGAAATGTGGCAACCAACTCCAAAAAGTCAAGTCCAAAAAAAAAATTGCCAGCTTGTTGTAATGGAATTATAGGTTAGCTGTTTAAGAAGTTGATCGCAAGAGGGAAGAAGCTGTCGGAATGTCTACTAGTTTTAGTTTGCATTGATCGGTAGCGCTGGAAGAGCTGGTGACCGGGGTGCGCAGGGTCCGAGAGGATTTTACACGCCCTTGTCTTAGTTCTGGCAGCGTGCAAGTCCTCAAGGGTGGGTAGGGGCGTACCGACAATCCTTTCAGCAGTTTTGATTGTCCGTTGCAGTCGGAGTTTGTCCTTTTTTGTAGCAGCACCAAACCAGACTGTGATGGAAGAACACAGGACTGATTCGATGACCGCTGTGTAGATCCGTCTCAGCAGCTCCGGTGGCAGGCCGTGCTTTCTCAGGAGCCGCAGGAAGTACATCCTCTGCTGGGCACTCCGGTTTCCTCCCACATCCCAAAAACATACGTGGTAGCTTGATTGAAGACTCTAAATTGACCGTGGGTGTGAATGTGAGTGCAAATGGTTGTTTGTTTCTATGTGCCCTGCGATTGGCTCGCGACCAGTTCAGGGTGTACCCTGCCTCTTGCCCGAAGATAGCTGTGATAGACTCCA